>NC_083101.1:29971647-30271647 GCF_949774975.1 Lagenorhynchus albirostris | reverse complement strand
TTACAAAGTCACGCTGGCCTCTGCCACCACAGGCTTGCCCTGCACCCGTACCCCTCCCTCTGCCCAGACTGAGTGAGCCAGAGACCCCTAATCAGCTGCTACTTTAACCCCGTCCTGTCAGGGTGGGGAAAAAATGCCCACAGGTGACCTACATGCAGAGGGCCAAATCCAAAGCTGAACCCCAAGAGCTGTGTACACAAAGGAGAGAAAGGGAGATTTCTCCCAGCAGCCTCAGGAGCAGTGGATTAAATCTCCACAATCAATTTGATATACCCTGCATCTGTGGAATACCTGAATAGACAACAAATCATCCCATAATTGAGGCGGTGGACTTTGGGAGCAACTGTAGACTTGGGGTTTGCTTTCTACCTCTAATTTGTTTCTGGTTTTATGTTAATCTTAGTTTAGTATTCAGAGCTTATTATCATTGGTAGATTTGTTTACTGATTTGGTTGCTCTCTCTTTTTTAATATATATATATTTTTTACTTTTCTCTTTTTGTGAGTGTGTGTGTGTATGCTTCTTTGTGTGATTTTGTCTGTATACCTTTGCATTTATCATTTATCATAGTGTTCTGTCTATCCTTTTTAAATTTTTTTTATAGTTTTTAGTGCTTGCTATCATTGGTGGATTTGTTTATTGATTTGGTACCTCTTTTTATTTTTAATAATTTTTTTAAATTATTGATTTTAATAACTTTATTTTATCTTATTTTTTTCTTTCTTTCTTTCTTTTTTTTTCTCTCTTTTCTTATGAGCTGTGTGGCTGACAGGATCTTGGTGCTCTGGCCAGGTGTCAGGCCTGAGCCTTTTAAGTGGGAGAGCTGAGTTCAGGATATTGGACCACCAGAGACCTCTCGGCCCCACGTAATATCAAACAGTGAAAGCTCTCCCAGAGATCTCCATCTCAACGCTAAGACCCAGCTCCACTAAATGACCAGCAAGCTACAGTGCTGGACACCCCATGCCAACAACTGACAGGACAGGAACACAACCCCACCCATTAGGAGAGAGGCGGCCTAAAATCATAATAAGGTCACAGACATCCCGAAACACACCACCAGATACGGTGCTGCCCACCAGAAAGACAAGATCCAACCTCATCCACCAGAACACAGGCACCAGTCCCCTCTACCAGGTAGCCCACACATCGCACTAAGCCAACCTTACCCATTGGGGGCAGGCACAAAAACAACAGGAACTATGAACCTGTACCCTGCAAAAGGGAGACCCCAAACACATTAAGTTAAGCAAAATGAGAAGACAGAGAGACACACAGAAGATGAAGGACCAAGGTAAAAACCCACAGACCAAACAAATGAAGAGGAAATAGGCAGTCTACCTAAAAAAGAATTCAGAGTAATGATAGTAAAGGTGATCCAAAATCTTGGAAATAGAATGGAGAATATACAAGAAACGTTCAACAAGGACCTAGAAGAACTAAGGAGCAAACAAACAACGATAAACAGCACAATAAATGAAATTAAAAATTCTCTAGAAGGAATCAATAGCAGAATAACTGAGGCAGAAGAACAGAAAAGTGACCTGGAAGATAAAATAGTGGAAAAAACTACCACAGAGCAGATTAAAGAAAAAAGAATGAAAAGAATTGAGGACAGTCCCAGGGACTTCTGGGACAACATTAAAAGCACCAATTCGAAATATAAGGGTCGCAGAAGAAGAAGAGGAAAAGAAAGGGACTGAGAAAATATTTGAAGAGATTATAGTTGAAAACTTCCCTAATATGGGAAAGGAAATAGTCAATCAAGTCCAGGAAGCACAGAAGTTCCCATACAGGATAAATCCAAGGACAAACATGCCAAGATACATATTAATCAAAATATCAAAAATTAAATACAAAGAAAACATATTAAAAGCAACAAGGGAAAAGCAACAAATCACATACAAGGGAATCCTCATAAGGTTAACAGCTGATCTATCAACAGACACACTGCAAGCCAGATGAGTGTGACAGGACGTATTTACAGTGATGAAAGGGAAAAACCTACAACAAATATTACCCAGCAAGGATCTCATTCAGATTCGATGGAGAAATTAAAACCAGACAAGCAAAACTTAAGAGAATTCAGCACCACCAAACCAGCTTTACAACAAATGCTAAAGGAACTTCTCTAGGCAGGAAACACAAAAGAAGGAAAAAACCTACAATAAGAAACAGAAAAAAATAAAGAAAATGGTAATAGAAACATATATATATTGATAATTACCTTAAATGTAAATGGATTAAATTCTCCAACCAAAAGACATAGAGTGGCAGAATGGATACAAAAACAAGACCCATATATATGCTGTCTACAAGAGTCCCACTTCAGACCTAGGGACACATACAGACTGAAAGTGAGGGGATGGAAAAAGATATTTCATGCAAATGGAAATCAAAAGAAAGCTGGAGTAGCAATTCTCATATCAGACAAAATAGACTTTAAAATAAAGACTATTACAAGAGACAAGGACACTACAGAATGATCAAGGGATCAATCCAAGAAGAAGATATAACAATTGTAAATATTTATTCACCCAGCATAGGAGCACCTCAATACATAAGGCAAATGCTAACAGCCATAAATGGGGAAATCAACAGTACCACAGTCATAGTAGGGGACTTTAACACCCCACTTTCACCAATGGACAGATCATCAAAAATGAAAATAAATAAGGAAACACAAGCTTTAAATGATATATTAAACAGGATGGACTTAATTGATATTTATAGGACATTCCATTCAAAAACAACAGAGTACACTTTCTTCTCAAGTGCTCATGGAACATTCTCCAGGATAGATCATATCTTGGGTCACAAATCAAGCCTTGGTAAATTTAAGAAAATTGAAGTCATATCAAGTATCTATCTGACCACAACGCTATGAGACGAGGTATCAATTACAGGAAAAAACTGTAAAAAAATACAAACACATGGAGGCTAAACAATACACTACTAAATAACCAAGAGACCACTGAATAAACCAAAATGGAAATCAAAAAATACCTAGAAGAAAATGACAATGAAAACACAACTGAAAACCTATATGATGCAGCAAAAGCAGTTCTAAGAGGGAAGTTTATAGCAATACAGTCCTACTGCAAGAAAGAAGAAACATCTCAAATAAACAGTCTAACCTTACACCTAAAACAATTAGGGAAAGAAGAACAAAAAAAACCCAAAGTTAGCAGAAGGAAAGAATTCATAAAGATCAGATCAGAAATAAATGAAAAGAAAGGAAGAAAACAATAGCAAAGATCAACAAAACTAAAAGCTGGTTCTTTGAGAAGATAAACAAAATTGATAAAACATTAGCCAGACTCATCAAGAAAAAAAGGGAAAAAACTCAAATCAATAGAATTAGAAATGAAAAAGTAGAAGTAACAGCTGACACTACAGAAATACAAAGAATCATTAGAGATTAGTACAAGCATCTATATGCCAATAAAATGGACAACCTGGAAGAAATGGACAAATTCTTAGAAAAATACAACCTTCCTAGACTGAACCAGGAAGAAATAGAAAATATAAACAGAGCAATCACAAGTACTGAAATTGAAACTGTGCTTAAAATTCTTCCAACAAACAAAAGCCCAGGACCAGGTGGCTTCACAGATGACTTCTATCAAACATTCAGAGAAGAGCTAACACCTATCCTTCTCAAACTCTTCCAAAATATAGCAGAGGGAGGAACACTCCCAAACTCATTTTACGAGGCCACCATCACCCTGATACCAAAACCAGACAAAGATGTCACAACAAAAGAAAGCTACAGGCCAATATCACTGATGAACATAGATGCAAAAATCCTCAACAAAATACTAGGAAATGGAATTCAACAACACATTAAAAGAATCATACACCATGTTCAAGTGGGGTTTATCTCAGGAATGCAAGGACTCTTCAATATACACAAATCAATCAATGTGCTAAACCATATTAACAAATTGAAGGAAAAAATCCATATGATCATCTCAATAGATGCAGAAAAAGCTCTCAACAGAATTCAAAACCCATTTACGATAAAAACTCTCCAGAAAGTAGGCATAGAGGGAACTTACCTCAACATAATAATGGCCATATATGTTGGCCACAGCCAACATCCTTCTCAATAGTGAAAAATTGAAAGCATTTCCTCTAAGATCAGGAACAAGACAAGGATGTCCACTCTTGCCAGTAGTATTCAACGTAGTTTTGTAAGTCCTAGCCATGGCACTCAGAGAAGAAAAATAAATAAAAGGAATACAAATTTGAAAAGAAGATGTAAAACTGTCACTGTTTGCAGATAACATGATACTATACTTAGAGAATCCTAAAGATGCCACCAGAAAACTAGTAGAGCCAATCAGTGAATTTGGTAAAGTAGCAGGATACAAAATTAATGCACAGAAATCTCTTGCATTCCTGTATACTAATGATGAAAAATCTGAAAGAGAAATTAAGGAAACACTCCCATTTACCACTGCAACAAAAAGAATAAAATATCTAGGAATAAACCTACCTAAGGAGAGAAAAGACCTGTGTGCCGAAAACTATAACACACCAATGAAGGCAATTAAAGATGATACAAACAGATGGAGAGATATACCATGTTCTTAGATTGGAAGAATCAACATTGTGAAAATGACTCTACAACCTATAGCAATCTACAGAGTCAATGCAGTGCCTCACCAACCCCATGACATTTTTCACAGAAGTAGAGCAAAAAACTTCACACCTTGTATGGAAACACAAAAGACCCTGATTAGCCAAAGCAATCTTGAGAAAGAAAAACAGAGCTACAGGAATCAGGCTCCCTGACTTCAGACTCTACTACAGAGCTACAGTAGTCAAGACAGTATGGGACTGCACAGAAACAGAAATATAGATCAATGGAACTGGATAGAAAGCCCAGAGATAAATCCATGAACATATGATCACCTTATCTTTGATAAAGGCAAGAATATACAATGGCGAAAAGACAGCCTCTTCAATAAGTGGTCCTGTTGAAGACTGGACAGCTACATGTAAAAGAATGAAATTAGAACACTTCCTAACACCATACACAAAAATAAACTCAAAATGGATTAAAGACCTAAATGTAGGGCCAGACACCATGAAACTCTTAGAGGAAAACATAGGAAGAACAGTGTATGACATAAATCACAGCAAGATCCTTTTTGACCCACCTTCTAGAGAAATGGAAATAAAACAAAAGTAAACAAATGGGACCTAATGAAACTTAAAAGCTTTTGCACAGCAAAGGAAACCTTAAACAAGACAAAAAGACAACCCTCAGAATGGGAGACAATATTTGCCAATGAAGCAACTGACAAAGTATTAATCTTTAAAATATACTAGTAGCTCATGCAGCTCAATACCAAAAAAACAAACAACCCAATCCAAAAATAGGGGGAAGACCTAAATATACATTTCTCCAAAGAAGATATACAGATTGTCAAGAAACTTGTGAAAGGATGCTCAACATCACTAATCATTAGAGAAATACAAATCAAAACTACAATGAATTATCACCTCACACCGGTCAGAAAGGCCATCATCAAAAAATCTACAAACAGTAAATGCTGGAGAGGATGTGGAGAAAAGAGAACCCTCTTGTATTGTTGGTGGGAATGTAAATTGAATCAGCCACTATGGAGAACAGTATGGAGGTTCCTTAAAAAACTAAAAATAGAACTACCATATGACCCAGCAATCCCACTACTGGGCATATACCCCGAGAAACCCATAATTCAAAAAGAGTCATGCACCACAATGTTCATTGCAGCTCTATTTACAATAGCCAGGACATGGAAGCAACCTAAGTGTCCATCGACAGCATAAAGAAGATGTGGCACATATATATGATGGAATATTACTCAGCCATAAAAAGAAACGAAATTGAGTTATTTGTAATGAGGTGGATGGACCTACAGTCTGTCATACAGAGTAAAGTAAGTCAGAAAGAGAAAAACACCATATGCTTACACATATAAATGGAATGTAAAAAAAAAAAAAGAGTTTCTGAGGAACGTAGGGGCAGGACAGGAATAAAGACGCAGATGTAGAGAATGGACTTGAGGACACAGGGAGGGGGAAGGGTAAGCTGGGATGAAGTGAGTGAGTAGCATGGACATATATACACTACCAAATGTACAATAGATAACTGGTGGGAAGCAGCTGCATAGCACAGGGAGATCAGCTTGGTGCTTTGTGACCACCTAGAGGGGTGGGATAGGGAGTGTAGGAGGGGAGATGCAAGAGGGAGGGGATATGGGGATATACATATGCATATAGCTGATTCACTTGGTTATACAGCAGAAGCTATCACAGCATTATAAAGCAATTATACTCCAATAAAGATGTTAAAAAACAATCACAGTGTGTGTGTGTATAAAGTGTTTATTTAAATATGTATATCTAATTATATATGGGTTTGTAATGACCCATGGCTTTATAGTTGTCTTATTTTTTTAAAGCTCTACTAAGGATCACAAGTCGGGAAGATAGACTTTAGAGTTATTCCAGTGTTGAGGTTTTGTTAGGCTTATGCACTACTCCATTTAAGATTTATGAAATATTTTTTCAGATGATCAAGCAAAAAGTCTCAATCAACAATGGAAGATAACCCACGATGGATGTGGCATAATGGTAGAAAATGAGAAGAAAACTGTCTTAGAAATCAGTGAGGTCAAAGTAAGATCAGGAGTGAAAGCAATAGGTTAGACAAAGTACCAAAGATTCAATAGGATCAGAATCATTATGGAAGCTCAGTAATTCAATGATGGAACCACTTTAGTTAATGACAAGAATGGACAACCAAACTGAAGAGATTTAGATCATAAGAGTTGAGGTCAAACAATGATCAGGTCAGTTTATACTCTTAAGGGCTTTGAATCAGAATTGTGACAGAATTGGGATGGATACATGGAATGAATCATGGCATGTAAGTCTTTAAAGAATGTGGAGTGTCCATGAGATTTGTAAATATCAAGGACAAGGAGGGCCCAGTATTGCTGATTAAACTCCAAGAAACTGGGATTTTAATGAGTGTAGAGTAATAATCATAGCTAGGGTTGGGAAAAGAAGGGAATCCTGTCTCATTTTCTGATTTGGAGGTCCACAGAGAGTGCAGTAATTGTTGTTTCATTGGAGATATCTCCTGGAAAAATATGGGTGTTTCAGGAATAGCCTCATTTTAGTTACAGTCAACAAATGAATAAATTAAAGAAGGATAAGGATTCCACAGTGTTAAGAATAAAGGAAGGCTAGCATTGAACAGTGTGGGGATGCGAATATGGGAGAGGAGAGATGTAGAGAGGGGTTTGTATTCTGGGAAGTTATTATAGTTAATAGAGATATAAAGAATTGGGTTATGGATTGTCTTGATTTTTCAAACATATTTCTGAAAAAGTGTTTCAGTGTTGATGCAAACTGAGGCCACAGGTATCATCTGAAGCCTGGTGAATCACTGCTGGCAGCTAGCTCTGGATTGCAGGAGCAATAGGGCAGAGCTGGAACAGACCTTAGGTGGCTAAAGCCTCTGTAAGCATTGAAGTTGTTAGAGGAACAGATGTTAAGTAGCCAGAGAGGTAATAAGAAAATACAGTAATAAACCCAGGTGGTAAGAGACCTTATATGTTTTACTATAAGTATATACTCTTCACAAATATACACAGGGCAGTAAATTGACTCTGAATTACCTTATTACTTCACTAAATGTACGTATATACAATGAACTTTAGTTATCTAATTTTCACACTATAAAGGTAGAATGTATTCTGATGTCTCAGAGGCTGCGCATAGTGGTTAACAACAACAACAACAAAAAACTGGAAAAGTGAAAGTACCACTGGTGGGTTAATCCATGTTACATGAAAAGCCTGCTTTGCATGAACTCTTTTTCTGTTGAATAGAGTAATCTGTTTTTTTATTTTACTTTTTATATGTAACCAAAGAACTTCTAAAATAGAATTAATACTCACTGCATAAGGAGTTTTACTGCCTCTTTCAAATAGGGAACTGACCTGCCCCGACTTTCTAAACAGGGTGTAGCGATAATTGGTAGAATGGTGTGGTGGCATGTTTACCCAGCTGGTCACCTGCATGAACAGCTTTCTTATTAAAGTGAATCCACCCATGAAGGACCTCTGAATATGCTGCTTTTGCAGAGTGGGTGCTCTGCTGATGCATTCTGCTCAAACCCCAAATGAAGAAACGCTTGAATTATTTTTGATTCTAAGCCAACAAGGGGGTGAGAAGCAACTGCCTGTTCACTTGGAGCATATGCTTACTGAGTTCTAATTCTCTTTTGTTTTCGGACCAGATGCTGCATCCTAGTAATTCCCAAACCTGGCTAATCTTCAGAATCATCTAGGGAGCTTTTAAAAATATCGGTATCCAGGCTTTCCACTCAGAAATCTTGATTTATTATACCTTGACTGGGGTATAGAAATCTGCATTTGAATAAGCTCCAGATAATTATTTCAGGTTTAGGGATCAGTGCTCTATGTCAATGGTTTATAACCATGGTGTGGGATTGGGGTGGAGAGGAAAATTCTGTGTGTAATTCATGAACATCCCCTGCTCCAAAGTCCTCTATTCCCAAATGAAAATCATTGCTCTAGACTACTTATTAGACACATATTTATTTACCTAATGAACATATTTTGAGAGGGCATTGCGTATGAAAAATTAAATGGTAAATTGCTTGACTCTTTGAAAAGATGCAGAACTGGTGCTACTGCCTCCTTGGCCACATACACTCTCCTTAGGATAAGGGCATTGCATGCTTTCCGAGTTACTTGCTCTCAAGTCACGTGCACTGGGCTTAAAGTTCAATTTTCTTCATCAGGAAATAATTCTAAATACTTTTAGCTGGTATCAGTTCCTGATCTTACCCCAAAAGTAGAACGTGTGTAAAAATCAGAGACTAGCCAATTGTCTGTAAGGGCAATATTGATGTATATTGATGTATAAGAAGACTGGGGCTATGTTTAGAAGGTTCTTTAATAAATGTTTAGCTCAAGAGCACATCAGGCCAGGAGAGAGAACATAAGTTGGGGTATGGAGATAAAATACATGATCAAGGTCTTGGAGCAAAGGTAAAGAGTGGAGTGGCTGCGTTTCATTCCAGTAATTGATAGTAGATGTACCAAGGGTGAGAGAGAGTCAGTAACAGAATGACCAGAAATGAACCTGGATACCACAGAGTGAGGACACTTCAGGAACTAATTCTGCTTGCATATTAAGCAGAATTATTTTTACACACTGATCAGTAGATTTCTTGGTTGAGGTTGGGGGAGTTGTGAATGACTGGACAGTGTATTTTTTTTTTTTGATGTTGGGAGTAGGAGTTTATTTATTTATTTTTGCTGTGTTGGGTCTTCGTTTCTGTGCGAGGGCTTTCTCTAGTTGTGGCAAGCGGGGGCCACTCTTCATCGTGGTGCGCGGGCCTCTCACTATCGCGGCCTCTCTTGTTGCAGAGCACAGGCTCCGGACGCGCAGGCTCAGTAGTTGTGGCTCACAGGCCTAGTTGCTCCGCGGCGTGTGGGATCCTCCCAGACCAGGGCTCAAACCCGTGTCCCCTGCATTAACAGGCAGATTCTCAACCACTGCACCACCAGGGAAGCCCTGGACAGTGTCTTATAGATGGTGAAAAGCCCTGCCATGCACACTAATTATGTATTTTGCCACTTGTTCCTTTCCCCATAAAATGATCTCATGGAAGTATCAGGTATCCTCTACAATGAATATCTGTTGTTTTTGTCCGCTCAACACAGATCATTCCTTAGTAATGGTATTCTGATATTCTTTGAGAAATTTCCCTCTCCCTGGAGATATTTATACTTTAATGGTTAAAACAGTGGGCATGTTACTAGTTGGATCCAGTGAAGCTCAATTTTGGACCAATTATTGGAGTATTTATGAGGGATACTCATTCTTTCCACTGGAGTGTCTGGGGGAATTGGATGAAAGCCTGGGATGTCTAGCAGCCATCTTGCTTTAAGACAGATGCCTGCCAAAAAGGGAGCCACCGTAAGGAAAAGAGAGCCAGTAAGTTTAGCTCCTCAGTCCAGTTATTCCTCAAACTTATATAACCTGAACTTTTTAGAGACATGAGACAATAACTCCTCTCTCTCTCTCTTTCTCAATCTCTCTATCAACTTGAATTGGGTTTTCCAATGCATTGAAACAAAAAATAGTCATGTGTAACATTTCCTGGAGAAACTTGTTTACTTGTTGAAAGCTATGTTTGCTTGTGGTTCAAATTTGGTGTGTAAGAAAATAAGCCTTTAGAAAAATTGCTGATAATAATCATTTGTTGAAAGAAGTGAATCCAAGTAAAGCCAAAATAGTTGTGAGAGGTAGTGCCAAAATATGCTTGAAGTTTCTCAAGTAGTAAGAGAACAGAGGATAATAGTGGGAAGAGGGAGAGGGAAAGAGACAGTCTTAGAATGAACTGATAGGAAAAAGCTAAACACATCCATAGATGATCGAAACCATGAGACTGAAGAGATAACTTATTCCTCTACAGTTTAATGGCTATTTCTTTCAGTTCTTACTCTCATATTTAGAGAAAAAGAAAGAATCAGGGATGTATATAATATTCTCTAAGTAGTAGCAACTATCAGCTAAAAGAAACAGGTAGATGAGAAAAAGTGAAAATGTCTTGGGGGATACTGGTAGGTAGCAGATTATCAAAAATCATTGTTGAAGTAGCATGAAAAATTTTATTAATAGTTCAATCTGGTAATAGTTGTTTTAATTCTTCCTCAGATGCTGGAGTAAGCTCCATAGGATTACTAAGTGAGAAAATTCCTGGGCTACTCTGAACTTGGAGAGGTGTTTGCACAAGGCCAAGATAACACAGTGGGAAGGAGAGACTGACTGGCAGATGATAAGGTATGTGGCTCGGTTAAACTCAATTAATCCATTCTTCATCCTACCTGAGCTGGAGCTAAGTTAATAACTTGTAGCAGGGGTCTCAGCTTGAGGCCATGCTGCGTTCATTTCTGGGCTTCAGACATAATCGGTACAAGTCTAGAGAATTACTAAGAAGCATAAAATATGCTTATTGGTATGCAAGACTGATAACCCTTTTGGGAGAAAATTCATCTTACAGTATGACTCAGTGAACTTGGTGGTTTGGGGAAGAAAGATTCTGAGTCAACTCTGCTAAGGTCCCTAGATCTATTCTTCACTCTCTGACTATGGCTGTATATTAGAAGGATATAAGAATGCATGCACAAACTAGAAGGCCTGTTATACAAAATAATCAATAAAAGAATAATCTGCAAGCAGCACCACTTTAGTGTTATTTTTCTCAAGAAGTATAACAAGAGAGACATTCGCACCCACTTCACCAGAACCTATAGAGCACCATGAAGTTTCAGTGGTATAAGGAGTACATTGCTTCCGTGGCAGTGATGCCTTGCAGGGGACAACAATGGCATCATTAACATGGCACATGGCAGAGAAATTTTGACATGGTACAGAGTATGGCACTCAGCAATAGTAGTTGTGTTTAGCAAAAGTAGAGTAACTTACTGCAAGAATTATCTGTGCCCAGAGTAGTGGTGGTGTCTAGTGGGCATGGCTGAACCTAGCAGGAGACAAAGCAGTGTCCACCACTGGCACTCAACTGAAGAGAAACGGCAGGACTTGGAGGACATGGAAGTAGTTTTCAGTGGATGGATTGGAACCCAACTGGAATGACAGTGATGCTCCCATTGTCAGAGCAGACAGGGAAGAGTGGAGTATAGTGATTTTGGTATCGCCAGAAGAAGTATCAGTGATGCTCAGGGAATGCTACATGGTAAGGTGATTAGAAACTACCATGCGACTTCCTGCGACCTCGGAGTGTTGGGGTCATGCATTACAAGGTAGGGACACGAGCCAGTAAAACACTGTTCATGGCCATAAACAGAAAAAATATACACACTCACACACATACTAATATTTATAGAGTTAATTCTTATCTGCTCCTCACCTGCACTCCTATCACAAAGTAAATTTTAGTTTCTATGAGAATTGAAAGGCAAAGTCCCTCTCCCCTATAAAAGTTAAGAGCTGGTTTTAAAACCATGTAGGCAACCAGTTGTCAGCAATATGGGTGTTAGGCTTCAGCAACAATGAAAAAAGCTGTTTCTTTCATTCCCTCTTTTTCCTAGAGCAATGAATTCACATAATGCCATTTTGACATTGTAGAGACAAGTCTATTAAAATACGAATTTATGGTTACTTTGTCTCTTATGTTGGTCCATTTAGCATAATAGTTGCAATTGACCTAAACAGCAGAAAGTACATTTTATTCTGTTTGAAATTAAAATGGATTGAATGATTTTCTTGTATATATCATTGTTGAAGTTTTTGTTACACTGTAAATTAACACAGATAGCAGTAATAACACAGCTGGATGCACCTGGCATGGGTTATTGGATTTATCCCAAGCTGCTTTTTCATAATTGGCCATTTCTATCCATGTTACTGAAACCCAGTAATGTTTTTAATGTTTTAAAATCAGAATGTTTTAAAAATCAAGCTTACAGAAATATAATTAATAAAGAAAGCAAGGCAAGAGGCTATGGCAGCCTGTGAAATAATAATTTACCACCTTTTTTGAGGTGTGTCTTGGCAATGTATAATAAAAGCCATAAAATGTGCATACCCTTTGACCCAACATCCCCTTTTTAAGATTTATTCTAAAGATATAATTAAAGATATACATAAAGATTTGGCTAACTTCTGTTCATTACAACATACTTTATATAGTAAAAAAAAGCAGAAATAACTTAAATATCTAACAATAAGGACTTGGAATTATAAAATACTATATATCCAAATAATAGAAGATTAGGTAAATTTTGAATTAGCTTTTTATATTTTTTAATTTTACAATGAAATGTACACATAGAAAACCACACAAAATATGTATAGCTTATTCAGTTATTTTAAGTTACTATGAACAGTAACCCCAGGGATTCCCCATGTGTCCCATCTCAATCACAACCCCTCTATTTCCATAAATAACCACTATCCTGACATTTATTTTATCTTTATTGGTTTTATCACCAGTGTGTTCATTTTAAATTTATAGTGTTCATTTTCAGACACTATAATTCAGTCTTACCCAAACAAACAAAAATACAAAGCAATTTTAATGTCTTTTAAGTCTCTTATAATCAATAGGTTTTCTGCTTGTGTCTTAATATGGTTTTTTCATTTCCTTAAAGACCCTGAGGACATTTTGACCTGTAGAGTTTTCTGGTGTGGATTTTGTAGGTTGCTTATTCTTGGTACACTTCAACTTGTTCTTTTGTCCTCTGTGTTTTCTGCAAACTGGCAGCTGGATCCAGAGACTTAAGATCCACCTCCAATCCTTTGGGCAAGTCTATCGGGAGTGCTCTTTCATTAAAATGTGCATAGTGGCAGGTAGTTTCACATTTTATGATGCTTGCAACTGTAGATGATCACATTTAGATCTAGTAATTATTTGATATTGTAAACTAGTCGTATTCTAATTCTGTCAATTCTTTTAAAATTTATTAATTGGAAAAGCTATTATAAAGACATGATTTACCTTATCTACTATTTGATAACCAAGTGATACTATTCCTAGGATCCTAATCATAGGATTATTTCCCTGTATTTGCCAGTTTTCAAGATTACCATATTATTACTATATTCTCCTTTATATCTTGTTTAATCCTACTTCTAAAAAGAGCTGTTAGTCTTTATGTCAGTGTCTTTCCAGTCATTTTGATTATTCGAGTCTCTTTTTCTAGTACATTCCACAGGAAGATCTGATATCAAAAATAATCTACTAGCTCTTCATATTGATAACAGTTTGTGTCCTTTATAGAAAGTTAGTTTTGTTGGATATAAATCCTTTGTTCACATTTCTGTTCCTTGAGTTTCTTAAATATGTTTTTTCATTCTTTTCTGACATAAAACATCGTATTAAAAAGTAAGATAGTAATTTAATTCTCTGTCCTAATATGTCATGTACTGTGTTTTCCTAGATGTCCAAGAAATTTATTGTTTCTTTTTTTTAAACCGAGAAATTTTATTAGAATATACTATTCATTATTATTTATTGATTTATTAGAATATTGGTATTCATCATTCTGGGCTGATATTCTGAAACACATGATAAGTTCATCAAATCATTTTTTATTTTAGAAACTTTTCTGGAATTATAGTTTGTAGTATTTGCTGTTTCTTTGCATTAAATTGATTTTCTTCTTGAGGAAATCTTATCTTAAATAGTTGTTACTTTCTCTCAAAACATTTCTCTCTCTTTCTCTTTTTTTTTTTTGATTTAAAAGATTTCATCCTTTATACCTTAAGTTTTTTTTCCCTTAAATCACAAGGATATTTATTCAGTCCTGTGTTTCTTTTTGGTTGAAGTCATTTTCTGAAAAAAAAATTATTATTATTTTTTTTAAATTATTTTATTTCTAATTCTATTTTGAATTCTGAACATTTCTGAGATTTTTTCCAATTCTGATTTTTGTTGTTCTTTCATCTTTTGTATTATTTTCTTAATGTCATGAAAGAGGAGGTTCAGTTTTTATCTACTTCGTAGTAATGTCTTTTATGGTCTGTAGGGATATTATTCTGCTCCTAATTTTCCTTTTCCTTACATTAATTTTGCATGGGATTTGGCCTTGTTACCATTTTTTCATTTTTATGTGAATTTAGTTTTCCTGAACATTACCCTGAGGTTCAGGGTAATGTTTTTAACTTTACAGATCTTCCTCTTCTGCTGTTTTTGTATATTGTTCCAAACTATGGACATTTTGTCATTTTTCTGCTCAATTCTAATTCTACTCCCATCAGTTTCTCCTCACTGTGAGCTTTCATCTTGGGAGGGAACCCTGGAAGTTTGGACACAAAGGAGTTCAAATGCTATTTTTGGGTTGTGGGATTAAAGTGCCTCATGTTTCAATCTCAATCTCAATCTCTCTCTCTCTCTCTCTCTCTCTCTCTCTCTCTCTCTCTCTCTCTCTCTCTCTCCCCCCCTCCCTCCCCCTCCCCCTCCCCCTCTCCCTCTCTCCCTCATGTTTCAATCTCTATCTCTCTCTTTCTGACTTAGTGTGTCACCATGAACTCACATATTTGTTTTTGTTGAATGTGTTATAATCTATCACCATTATTATTATTATTATTATTATTTGATGCACAAATTGTCCCTACTTTGACCAGTAGGAGCCTCTTCAAGCCAGCTTCTGTGACCTATTGACTTGACCCTATTAATCTTTGAGCGTATTTTTGTTTTCTGGCAGATTTTCCAGGCTTTGTACTTCACTACATCAGATCTATAATCAACCATTTCTCTAAGGGTCCCTGGGCTCCTTTTATATTGGCAAATGGTACATAGAATCTAAGATGTGTGATGTAGTTTTACTTATTGCTCCTAAAATGCCATTGCTTTCAAGCCTTTTCTGTGGACAGAGCTGGAAAAAAATTATATTATAAATACATGACAAAATGGACATATATATTTATTGTTTATATACATATGTGTTATATAGTATATGTATAGTGTTATGTATATTTTTTAAAATCGTGAACTAATACTATTTCCCAATAAAATAAAAATGACAGGGTTCCTCTTTACCTTTCGCCATTCCATTTTTCTGCCTACCTTGTTCAAGAATGGAAACCTTGATTCACACTCACTCTGTTTTGAATAATAACATGTTGCAGAATACACATTATCTGAAATGACTTAAGTGAGTGCTTGTCTTGTATGTATATAGAGCTTCCCTAGTGGAATAGGTTAAAATTTTTTTAAAAGATCCAAGGAAAAAAGTGTTCTAATGGTATGTGAATTAATGCTTATGGCTTAGGATACATTTTATGTTGGCAGGAGCATCATATATGACCTCACAAACATCTCAAACTACTTAGAAGTGAAAATAATGTGCCCTAGTTAAGTAGTCCTGGTTACGAGGAAGAAATTGATAATTGTAGATACATGTGAAAAGTCTACATAAAAATATTTCATGAAAATGAATTAAAACATCTATATTTCTTAATAATATATTTAAATGTATTATATACTATGAATTAAAATACTTTATTTGCTATAAGGTTTCAAAAATATAGGTACATATATAGATGTTTATTTATAGTTACTAGTGCATAAAGTCTTGTCCGTATCCCTTAAGTTTATATATTAAGTTAGTAAAAGTAAAAGTTGTTTGACTTTTGTCATTGGTGAAATGAGGATATAAGTAATCATAAATATGATTTATCATTTTTATTGCCTATACTATTTATTTTTCTTTATTCTTCCTAAAGATTGAAGTTTCTATGGCAGTGATCATGTCTTAAATATCTTCATCATTCTCATGACACCTGGACACATAGTAAATAATTCAGTATAACAAGTTGATATGAATTACACATTGGAGACTGTGTGAAAGTTGTCTTTTTCACTGTGTGGTCTGACTAGTAAGCTTGAGGTTTTTTTTGCATATGATGATTAGGTGACTGTGGATTTGATTTGTCTATTTTTTTCTACAGTCCCTTCAGGCACATATTACTCAGTGCCCTTTGATGGCTTTTTCCTCATTTCAGACTCTTCTGAAATAGCCTCCCTCACTTTTTAGGCTCTGTCAATATTTCTTATTTAATTTTAAGTTTAACTCCTTAAAGTTATTTGGGGAATAGTTTTCAGAGAAGCAGATTTTCTAAAGAATGTTGTTTCATTTTTCTACAAGGAAAGTTTATATTTTTACAGTGGTTTTAAACTACAGTATTAAACTCCATTTTTAATTGTTCTTTTTAATAGCCCTACATACTGTTTGTCTTGAATCTAGAATATTTATTCTGTAATAAACTGGATAAATTCTTATGCTCTAAGCTATATTCTGTAGAGACTCAATTTTTTTTACAAAATATAACATAAAACAATACTTTCTGTTTGAAGAATCAGATGTATAGCTTATCTGAGTAATTATAAAATAGTGCATGAAACAAAGATGATCTTGTAAAACTAACATAAGGCGGTGAATTTTCCTTTATGGTAAAAATTCTTTTTCACAGATTAGAAGAGACAGACCAGCAACTATAATAATCACTTTATCCACTTTACATCTTGACTTTAAAACTGACAAAAGATGAAAACAAACTTGAGTGTGGAAGATGTTCTGCTAGTTCACAACTGAGAGATGGTTTTGCAAACCAAATAATGTTTAACCTGGAAAAATCTACAGTGGGCTAGAGTCAATTAGGAATCAGTTGGAAAAAAATGAGACAGTGATGAATAGTTAGATATTTAGAACTAATCTTTAGTTATTTAGTAATACTGCAATCACAGAGTAAAAACAATCAGCTATTGATTTTCCATGTAAAGAGTTAAAAGATATTTCTGCAACCTCTGTATATCCAAAAATGATTTCTTTTGTTGCATTTACCTAACAAATGTAAGTTTCTGGTCTAAAGCACCCATTTTCCTGGCTAACCCTGAAACCAAGGTATATATTCTGCAGCTTACTTAAAATGTTTCTTTCCTTTGACAAACTTGATCTCATAGAATGTATTCTTCTATATTTTTTTACCATAGGCCATCTACTTCTGAGAATGAATAATAGAACATTTACCTTATTCCTTGTCCTTAGGACATATAACTCCTGGTAACATATAAACTCCCTCTTAACTTCAGTGAATCAAGTTTTCTTTTCTTTCTTTTCTTTTTTTTTTTCGCTCTTTTGTGGCATCTTATTAGATCCTTCTATATTCAGAATCTATTTATGTATTGAGTGCCATTTTACTAGGCATATATAGAAAATCTAAAATGAAAATCTAAATCTGAAATAAAATAAAGAAATTAAACAGAAAACATCACCCAATTAAAAAAAAAATGGGAAAAGACTTAGTTCACCAAAGGAGGCTATATGGGAGGCAGTTTAACACATGAGAGAGTTCATTGTCATTAGCCTTTAGAGAAGTGAAAATTAAAGCTATGCCATGATGAACACAACTACACATCTATTAGAATGGCTAAAATAAGAAGTCCTGACAATGCCAAGTGCTAGCAGGTTTGTAGAGCAAACAGAAGTCTCATGCATTGTTGGTGAATGCTCAAAATGGTGTAGATACTCTGCAAACATTTTGGCATTTTCTTATAAAATTAAATTTATACTTAGCATTTGTCCTAGAAACCCTACTCCTAGGTATTTTCTCTAGAAAGATTAAAAACATGTTCACACAAAAAATCTGTACACAAATATGTTTAACAACCCCATTAATTTTCAAAAACTGGAAACAATCCAAATGTGCTTCAATAGGTGTGTTAATAAACTGTGGCACGTCTGTAAAATACTCAGCAATATAAAGGAATGAAATATGACATACAAAAATTTGAATGAATCTCAAAGACATTAAGCTATATGAAAGAAACAAGTCTCGAAAAGTTACATTCCTTTTGCATAACGTTCTGGAAAAGGCAAAATTACAGAGAACAGATCAGTGGTTACCAGGGTTGGGAAGTTGGTACTACTACAAAGGGTTGGTATGAGAGTTTTTTGGGCTTTTGGAATCATCCTGTATCTTGATTATAGTGGTAGTTACATGACTCTGTACATGTATTAAAATTCATAGAACTGTATATAAAAAATCAATTATATGATAATTTAAAAAATCAAATTAAAGAATGAAACATGAACCCTTAGGCCTCAAGTTATGTGAATCAGCTATTTCCTTAGAATATGTATGAACCTTCCTAAAAGTGTCCTGTAGCAATTTACCAGGGTGACTTTATACTTGGAAAAGGGAGTCACCTGGACCTTCTGGGGATTATTGGTTGCCAAATCTCAATATACTCTTATTACTAGACATCCAGAAGTCCTCTGTGGTTCACCAGTCATAGCAGGACTCTGTGGAGCTCAGAGGATGGATGGAGTTTGGGTCTAATTGTGTCTCACAGGGCTGTGTGGGGCCAAGGACCACACAGTGGTTATTTCCCCATTTTCAAAATGTAGAGTAGAAATATATGTACTTAGAACCGCAGAATTCATACATTGATTTCTGACTGATGGAGCAAGTGCTATTTTCTCCACCATGCCATTATCTTCACTGATCATGATGTAACAAGGCTAACTTCTTGGGGCCCTACAATTTCAATTTTCATCTCCTTAGCTGAGATGAAACCTGAGACAGCTACAAGTTCTAGTGCTTTGCTTTCTCTTTGGTCTCTATGCCATATCTCTAGTTGGTATATGACCTTGTGGAAATTACTGATAGAGAAGGTTGGGCTCACTGCCCCAGTGTTTTTCCTATTTTTTTCCCCTCTGGATCTTGGATCATCAAGTCCTCAAGGTCATGGTTGCTCTCCCATGCAATGCCTTAAAAGAGCTGTCTTGTTGGTAGTGATAGTACTTTTTAATTAAAAAAAATCTAATTCTTATAACTATTCCTGGAAGGTTGGTTGAGGAATTTTTAAATGCCAGTAAATTTGCTTTTGTTACAAAAGAAAATAGTGGTGCACCTGTTCTCATCTGTAGATTAGCAGAAGTTGCTGTGTTGTATCACATGGATGCCCTAAATGCACTGAGCATTGGCTGGGTTACCTCGCCACACTGTGACTGCCATCTCACCTGCACTGTAGGCTCCTCTGGCTCTTGCCAACATTTGCTTGCAGGCTGTCAGTTTTGAGTGGGACAAGAGCAAGAAAAATCTTATATCAGGTCCAGGCTGTGCTACAAACTGCCCTACAGCCTGGGTCCTTCTGAGTCAGCACACTCAAGTAGATTGGAAAGGTCTATGGCAAACAGAGATGCTGTATGGAGCCTCTGGCAGTCATTAATAATATCCCCAGGGCTTTGGAATAAATCGCATCATCTTATGCAGACAATATATTCTCCATTTGAAAGCAGCTTCTATGGATGAAAACACCAAAGACTGAACATGTGATTATTGGACACCAAATAACAATCTGAGTCAAACTAATTATCATGAAATATATCTTAATAATGCATTTACATGCACTGGACCCTGATTTTGCATTTCACTGTGAAAGCAACTGCTAATGGCTTGGCTGAGTGATGAGGAATTTATAAAGATCAAGATAGGAAAACTTGGGCTTCCCTGGTGGCGCAGTGGTTGGGAGTCCGCCTGCCGATGCAGGGGATGCGGGTTTGTGCCCTGGTCTGGGAAGATCCCGCGTGCCGCGGAGCGGCTGGGTCCGTGAGCCATGGCCGCTGAGCCTGCGCGCCTGGAGCCTGTGATCCGCTCCGATTAGGCATTTTTATGACCTACATAAATGCTACCAGAGTGCATGTATTATTAGAGGAGATTCTCAGTAACATAAGTTGTTTTTGGATGGCATCTTTCTCCTGGCCTCCCCCAAGCCTTCTGATGTTTGCTCACTGAGTTTATGTACAAAGTGGTCATAGTCTCAGAGATTAAGGCTATAGCAGTCACTGTGAGTGCCTTGCCAATATGCCTTGATCCTACCTCTTCAGTGTGTTTAGATGACTTCAAACTGCCAACATCTGCATCTGTGCCTAAACATTTTTTCTGGCCTTTCTTTTCATACATGCATCGGACCAAAATTTCTTGGAAACTAATACCACCAAGAGTAGATTTCAACGAATGATTGATGGGAATTGTATAAACTTCAGCTCCCTCATAGTAAGATGGATCAGTCTAAGGTGTGTGTTTTATAATTTTTCTCAGGGTTTTCCCTTGAATTAAGCTCCATTTGCCCATTGTGGTAGCTGCCTTAATAACTCAGCCCTGATTGGCTATTTTTCCCTGCATCACTTTACCATTCCATGGCTGTTTTTCCTGCATCTCCTAAACAAGCCACCTGTATTGCTGCCATTTTATTAGTCTCTTTTTCCAGGGGCACCAAAGCTGTTTTGGCTACTACTACTGCTGAGTGCCTGATTTTCCAACGATAGAGGTCAAGGCTAAATCTATAGCATGTCACCATTTCCTATGGATTCCAGGAATGATGATTACATTAGACAGTGTTAATTAGGGAGGGGATAGTGATGTTATACAGAATAAAAACATATTCCTGGTAAATATTTGCTATCTAAACAAAAAGCTCTTTTGCCAGCACCATATTTAGGGCTTTGCAGAATGTTTTATCCATTGACATGGTTTCTCACACAAAAAATCTCTGCTAAGGGCATAGTCTGGAATTACAGTGGTTTGCAACCATAGAATTCATTAGTCCTACTCTGTATTCCACTAATAAGAAGAAATTAGATTGATATTAGAGTGAAATGGCTTGCTTAAGACTTGGTTATGGTATCAGCTGGAAGATAATATCATGAGAGATATGTATGCTATCCTAAAAGGCTCAGTAATGTCTTACACCAGAGACCAGTTATCTCATAGCGAGAACACACAGGTTTGAAACCAAGGGATGAAAATGTGTGACCACTCTAAATAAAGTACTTAATAACCCACTTCAGGATTTTTGCTACCTGCCTAAATCCCTTTTGGCACTGGTCAGTTTGAAGGTCCTTGTGTCCAAGGGAGTAATTTTCCCATCAGTGGACATAGTTATGGTTCTATATAACTATTGATAGAAGCCGAGAATGCCGCCTGCTTTTTTGGGCTCCTCATTCTTCTGAACCAATGGTTAAAGAAGGAGTCAGTGTGACTGACTCCAGTTACCAAATGGAAATGTAGCTTCTGGTATATAGTGGGAACAAGGAAGACTACTTCTAGCACACAGAGGATTCACTGAGACATCTTTCAGTATTCTCTTGCTGATTTGCCTTGATCACTGCAAAACGAGAGCAAGATACTGGAAGAGACTGATGATTACATGGAATGGGCAGTAAATGTAGAGTTGTGATTAACTTAGGCTTCATGATTAGCTACAGAAGCAGTGACTTAAACACATTTGTTTTATGCTCATTATTGTTTCTTCCTTCTACATGTTTTTCCTGAGTTACTTTATATGAAGAGCATTGCTGGCAGCTAATATTTTTGGTTTCATATGGGAATCTGTCCAAACTGAAATAATCTCAACAGTTATGGAGTAGTTGATAGGAATTTTTGTGCCTCCTATTTTGAGAATACAAAATTTTATTTGGAAAAAGGACAGTAAATCTTAGGGGCAAAAATAGTAATGATACACTGGATCCTGCCTGTTGTTTTCCCTAAACCACCACACATTTGTAATTAATTTTTAAAAACTCTTCTCATATACCCAGTTTGAGTATGCATCTGTTTTCTGCTTGGACTCTAATGGATATACTGTTTGAAGTCATACTTTCAGAGGAAGAATATGTATAGATTATGCAAAATGTTAAACTCTCATTGAGACATAATACAGTTTATTGTACTAGTTCAATATTTTTCAAAATGTTTATTTTTCAAAATTTTTACCACCACAGTTTTGAACCCTCCCTTTTCTATAGAAAATTGTTTCTGAGTTCTATCACATCTGAGATTGTTTTGCTTTTATGTGAGTTCCTTCTGTGTCTTTTATCTTCTGCTAGATTACAGATATATTAGGGCAGATTTTACATCTTGTATGGATGTTCATAAAAGCATATAATCTACTTGATAAGCATGAGTAAACGTTTAAGCCATAAATGGAATTATCCCCAAAACATAACCAGTAGAATGAGGTATATTAGGAGGAACAAACTTTGGAATAATGAGATTGACAGTTCCTCCCTTCAATGTAGAATGTTTTGGTTTTGAATAAAAGAACCCATCTTAGGAAACATCTCCATTGTTTAGAAACAATGGAGTATCTTTGTCAGGTGATGTGAACATTTATAGCCTCCAGTAGTCATGAAGAGGTCTGAAAGAAGATGATTGTATTTTACTCATAAAGCTTATTTAAATATTAAAATACTTCCTTAGTATAGGAGGAACTTTGCATGGTTTGATGAATTTCTTTATCATTATTTAGTCATTTCTTTTTCTTCCAGGCCCCAGAGTATGATAAATACACCCAAGTAGATTGAATTGTCATAAGCCACTTCAAGCTTGGTTCTGTTTCATTTTGACATAAACCCCAACTAGGGTGTACAGTAAGAGTATAAATGTGTGTTGCTATGTTGTGCTAACTTTCATACCAATATAATAACTTACTGTTGTGTGTGGTTATCAATTTGATAACAGTTAAGCTTATCTTTCTATTTGTATTCTAAAAAATTTAGGGTTTGTTCTTTTAATCCTTTTGACTTCGTTTTTAGGATTTGTGAAACATTAACATGTTTGGAAAAGCCAAAATTATACAAAAGACTATACCTAGAGAAGTGTCACCCCTATTTCTTACTCCCCCACCCTCCCCTCACTCATCTCCTGCAGGTGACAATTGCCCTACGTTTCTAACCCTTTATATGTTTTTTTAGTTAAAAGAAAGAAACTGGGCATGTACAATTTTCCCCTTTTTAAACAAATTGAGGTATAATTGACATACATTATAATAGTTTAAGGGGTACAACATAATGATTCAATGTTGGTATAAAAGCATACATATTATTTATTTCTTTGAAACTCTGGGCCACGTTGGTATTATGTACCCATTTAATTTTTAATACTCTCCATATGTTGTTTTTCCTTCTCCAGAAACTACCTTGTGCTTTTACTGATCCTATTTATACCTGTTATTTTTTCATTCATCCTGCTATTTATGCGATGTTGTGCCCAGGTTTTTTGCATCTTTGGGGTTGAAAATATACAGTTGTTTCTTTAATCTTTCATCTTGTTGAAAACATTAATGTATATAATAATGTGAAATCTCTGGAATCTTATAACAAGCTTTATTGGTCATGAGTATTTTTTCAAAAACCATTTCTGAGTTGTTAGTATTGTAAACATTCAGAAATGAGATTCAACTATATTTGTTTTGTATTATCTCATTTGGTTATGAAATCAAGTCACTAATAACCTCATAAAATTAGTTTGGCATCTTCTTTTTCTTTATATTTCTGGAACATTTGGAATAACAAATAGGTTATCTGTCACTTGGAGGTTTGCTAAGATTTATATCTAAGATTGTGGGAAGATGTTTAAATTTCTCTTTAAGATACTTTAATCACTATAGGTTAATTCAGAGTCTATTTCTAGGCAATTAAAATTTTATATTAAATTATCTATTTTATCTGATTTCAAACTTTTTAAATTACAGTTTAAATACTATTGTCATATAAACAATTTCCTACTATATTTATAGTTAGGTTTTCTTTCTCTAATTGTGGCATCTCTATTTCCACTGAATTAATCTTGCTAAAGTTTTCTCTATTTCATTTAACTCAAAAAAAATATTCGCTAAGTTTCCTTTGTTTCTGTTTCATTAGTTTCTACTATTTTCTTTAGTGTTTTCTACCTTCTTTTTCCTTGGGGGCTTACCTGTTATTTTTCTAACTTTCTGAGTGAAATATTTGTTTATTTCTAATATCTGTTTCTAATATTGAAATATTAGGCTATTGATTTCCCTTCATCTTGCCATTTTACTTTCATCCTCAACGTATGATATATATTGGTTATAATGTGATTTAATTCTAAACATTATTAAGTTTCCATTATGATTTCTTTTCTGACACTTCAATTAATTAGGGTTAATTAAAGTGCATATGTGTGTATTTGTTTTCTCCCAAATGCAAGAGTTAATTTTTCCCATAATTTTTGTTACTGATTTGTAGTTTTTCTCGCACTGTGATCAAAGAAAATGTTCTTTAATATCAGCTGCCACTTTCTAATTCTGGCTTTTTGTTCATTTTCATTTGATGATTTTTATTTCAAGATTAACCTTGTGTTAACAATTATATAATTTCTACAGGATTTCTATGTTGGGGGTATGGGGTATTCATAATTATAACTTGTCATGTCTCAGTGATGTGATCATAGTATTTTATGACTAGAAGAAAATGCCACATTTGTTATAAAACTAAATTGAGAGTGAGGAATTATCTGGTATTTTACATTTCAAATACTATGTACATTACCTCATTAATCTGTATGACAGTCTCTGAATCCATCCACATCTCTACAAATGACCTAATTTTGTTCCTTTTTATGGCTGAGTAATATTCCATTGTATATATGTACCACAGGTTCTTTATACATTCGTCTGTCGAGCATTTAGGTTGCTTCCTGGAAATTGTAAATAGTGCTGCAGTAAACATTGGGGTGCATGTGTCTTTTGCAAATATGGTTTTCTCTGGGTATATGCCCAGTAGTGGGATTGCTGGGTCATATGGTAATTCTATTTTTAGTTTTTTAAGGAACCTCCATACTGTTCTCCATAGTGGCTGTATCAATTTACATTCCCACCAACAGTGCATAAGTGTTCCCTTTTCTCCACACCCTCTCCAGCATTTGTTGTTTGTAGATTTTCTGATGATGCCCATTCTAACTGGTGTGAGGTGATACCTCATTGTAGTTTAGATTTGCATTTCTCTAATAATCAGTGATGTTGAGCAGCTTTTCATGTTCTTCTTGGCCATCTGTATGTCTTCTTTGGAGAAATGTCTATTTAGGTCTTCTGCCCATTTTTTGATTGGGTTGTTTCTTTCTTTAATGTTGAGCTGCATGAGCTGTTTATATATTTTGGAGATTAATCCTTTGTCCATTGATTCGTTTGCAAATATTTTCTCCCATTCTGAGGCTTGTCTTTTCATCTTGTTTGTAGTTTCCTTTGCTTTGCAAAAGCTTTTAAGTTTCGTTGGGTCCCATTTGTTTATTTTTGTTTTTATTTCCATTACTCTAGGAGGTGGATCACAAAAGATCTTGCTGTGATTTATGTCAAAGAGTGTTCTTCCTATATTTTCCTCTAAGAGTTTTATAGTGTCCGGTCTTACATTTAGGTCTTTAATCCATTTTGAGTTTATTTTTGTGTATGGTGTTAGGGAGTGTTCTAATTTCATTCTTTTACATGTAGCTGTCCAGTTTTCCCAGCACCACTTATTGAAGAGACTGTCTTTTCTCCATTGTATAACCTTGCCTCCTTTGTCATAGGTTAGTTGACCATAGGGGCGTGGTTATATCTCTGGGCAGTACCATGGCTCTTGACTTCTTTGTCTTTCTTCCTGTTCCCTTTATGTTTTGGAACTGACAGGGGTGAATTTGGACTTTTTTCTCCCATATGATAGTCTCCTATGTTGGGATAGTCAATATGATCAAATTTTCTTAACTGTGAAGAGATCCTTATGATATTAGTCTTCATGATTTCTTTATATACGTAGGTATATGGAATTAAGGGAATTCTCTCTCACTGATTCTCTCTCTCTCTCTCTGTGTCTCGTGTGTGTGTGTGTGTGTGTGTGTGTGTGTGTGTGTGTTTGAAGTCAGAAGCTGTTTATTATTTACTTTTATGTCTCTTTGAATTTCTGTTGTACCAACCCTAGTCCCTTATCACAAGAAAAATAGGTGCCATCTTCACATTAAACAGAGGATTACAAGCATCAAGCTGATTAGGAGAAAAGCACATAGACATTTTAAAGTGATATTACAGTTTACAGTATTGTTTATGCTGCGTATGGTATTGATATCTCATATTATTTTAAATTCATGGTCTGAAGTCTTATTTAAGCAATATTTTATGCTTTGTTTTTTTTTTAACGTCGTTGTTGGAATAAAATTGCTTTACAATGGTGCATTAGTTTCTGCTGTATAACAAAGTGAATCAGCTATACTTATACATATATCCCCATATCCCCTCCCTCTTGCATCTCTCTCCTTCCCACCCTCCCTATCCCACCCCTCTAGGTGGTCACAAAACATGGAGCTGATCTCCCTGTGCTATGCGGTTGCTTCCCACTAGCTATCTATTTTACATTTGGTAGTGTATATATGTCCATGCCACTCTCTCACTTAACCCAGCTTACCCTTCCTCCTCCCCATGTCCTCAAGTCCATTCTCTTATGTCTGCATTTTTATTCCTGTCCTGCCCCTAGGTTCTTCAGAACCTTTTTTTTATTATTATTAAGATTCCATATATATGTGTTAGCATACAGTATTTGTTTTTCTCTTTCTGACTTATGTCACACTGTATGACAGACTCTGGGTCCATCCCCCTCACTACAAATGACTCAATTTCGTTTCTTTTTATGGCTGAGTAATATTCCATTGTATATATGTGCCACATCTTCTTTATCCTTTCATCTGTCAGTGGACACTTAGGTTGCTTCCATGTCCTGGATATGCTGTAATGAACATTGTGGTACATGACTCTTTTTGAATTATGGTTTTCCCCAGGTTTGTGCCCAGTAATGGGATTGCTGGGTCATATGGTAGTTCCAATTTTAGGTTTTCAAACAACCTCCATAATGTTCTCCATAGTGGCTGTATCAGTTTACATTCCCACCAGCAGTGCAAGAGGGTTCCCTTTTCTCCACACCCTCTCCAGCATTTATTGTTTGTAGATGTTTTGATGATGGCCATTCTGACCTGTGTGAGGTGATACCTAATAGTACTTTTGATTTGCATTTCTCTAATGATTAGTGATGTTGAGCATCCTTTCATGTGTTTGTTGGCAATCTGTATATCTTCTTTAGAGAAATGTCTATTTAGATGTTCTGCCCATTTTTGGATTGGGTTGTTTGATTTTTTGGTATTGAACGACATGAGCTGCTTGTATATTTTGGAGATTAATCCTTTGTCAGTTGCTTCGTTTGCAAGTATTTTCTCCCATGCTGAGGGTTGTCTTTTTGCCTTGTTTAAGGTTTCCTTTGCTGTGTAAAAGCTTTTAAGTTTCATTTGGTCTCCTTTGTATATTTTCGTTTTTATTTCCCTTTCTCTAGGAGGTGGCTCAAAAAGGATCTTGCTGTGAGTTATGTCATAGAGTGATCTGCCTATGTTTTCCTCTAAGAGTTTTACAGTGCCTGGCCTTACATTTAGCTCTTTAATCCATTTTGAGTTTATTTTTGTGTATGGTGTTAGGGAGTGTTCTAATTTCATTCTTCTACATGTAGCTGTCCAGTTTTCCAGGCACCACTTACTGAAGAGGCTGTCTTTCTCCATTGTATATTATTGCCTCCTTTATCAAAGATGAGGTGACCATATGTGTATGGGTTTATCTCTGGGCTTTCTTTTCTGTTCTATTGATCTATAATTCTGTTTTTGTGTCAGAACCATACTATCTTGTTGACTGTAGATTTGTAGTTTAGTCTGAAGTCAGGGAGCCTGATTCCTCCAGGTCCGTTTTTCGTTCTCAAGATTGCTTTGGCCATTCGGGATCTTTTGTGTTTCCATACAAATTGTGAATTTTTTTGTTCTGCTTCTGTGAAAAATGCCAGTGGTAGTTTGATAGGGATTGCATTGAATCTGTAGATTGCTTTGGGTAGTATAGTCATTTTCACAATGTTGATTCTTCCAATCCAAGAACATGGTCTATCTCTCCATCTGTTTGTATTGTCTTTAATTTCTTTCATCAGTGTCTTATAGTTTTCTGCATACAGGTCTTTTGTCTCCTTAGGTAGGTTTATTCCTAGATATTTTATTCTTTTTGTTGCAGTGGTAAATGGGAGTATTTCCTTAATTTCTCTTTCAGATTTATCATCATTAGTGTATAGGAATGCAAGAGATTTCTGTGCATTAATTTTGTATCCTGCCACTTTACCAAATTCATTGATTAGCAGTAGTAGTTTTCTGGTAGCGTCTTTAGGATTCGCTAAGTATAGTATCATGTCATCTGCAAACAGTGACAGTCTTAATTCTTCTTTTCCGAATTGGATTCCTTTTATTTCTCTTTCTTCTCTGATTGCTGTGGCTAAAACTTCCAAAGCTATGTTGAATAATAGTGATGAGAGTGGGCAACCTTGTCTTATTTTTGGTCTTAGAGGAAATGATTTCAGTTTTACGCCATTGAGAGTGATGTTGGCTGTGGGTTTGTCATATATGGTCTTTATTATGTTGAAGTAAGTTCCCTCTATGCCTACTTTCTGGAGGGTTTGTATCATAAATGGGTGTTGAATTTTGTCAAAAACATTTTCTGCATCTATTGAGATGATCATATGGTTTTTATTCTTCAATTTGTTAATATGGTGTATCACATTGATTGATTTGCGTATATTGAAGAATCCTTACATCCCTGGGATAAATCCCACTTGATCATGGTGTATGATTCTTTTATTGTAACACTTCTTTTTTCATGCCGATTAGAAAGAAGTTCTGTTCACTAGTAATGTTATGAAATTTTTAGCCTATGGGAAAGAAAATAATGAAAGGATTCCTTGGTACAACAACTTTTGGGATCATTGCCTTAATGCTAACTGTCTGCTAATAATTATTTTTAGAAGAACTGACTGGTCTGCTTGATCTTTCTGAGTAATAAGAGTCTTCTAAAAATAAATGTCATTGCAAGAATATTGCCTATATATTTAATAATGAAATAGAAATGAAAGCCAATATAATTTTATTCTGTCAAAAAGTAGTAATAAATAACAGTAGGCTTAAGTTTATATATCTTTAAAAATACTGTTTACCCAAACAGAACATATGAACTATTTTGGTCACCTTTAGTAAGTAATATGCTGTTCAATATCTTTAACAATTTATTAGCGCTGATAAAAGCATAAATGACAGTGTCTAATCTCTTCTGTGTATATGCAGTCGTGGTGAAAGTTTTGTTGTTGTTTGAGTTCTGTTTTATTATTTATATTCCATCTGCTTTAGAAAGGAATTTAAAGTCATTTACCAAAAAAAAAAAAAAAAAAGGCATACCAAAAAGCAAAACACACCTTAGCGGACATCACCTTAGCGGACACACCTTAGCGGAACACACCTTAGCGGACATCAATTAAAGAAGGTGAAGAGGGAAAGTGAAGAATAAATACAAATAGGGTACCTAAATTAAAGGAATATCATTAATTCTGGGCTTCCTTATAATTAAGACAATAAAGAAAACACTGAGTTATATACCACTTAATAAATAATCATTTCTCTTTTTTCTACACATATTTTCTTGCCCAACACATATTTAAATTGAATTACCATAAAGCTAGGTTTCCTAACAAACTGGAATGCATTTTTAAAATGGTAAAGATCCTGAAAATTGCTGATTTACAACGTTTATGAAAGTTATATGACATGTTTAGTTGTGATGATTTAGACATATATTTTAAGATATGCCAAATAAGTGGAATCCATTCAAAAGATGACCGCAAAGTTGGAAACATATTTTTGATGAAAGCAGATGAGCAGATGCAGTCTTTTGTTTGCAATTTCAACTTAAGTCAATCAGGTGAAGATACAGCACTAAACAAATTTAGTCTAAATCCACAGAGAATGAGCAATATAAAAGGGTCCTTCTACACTGGATATCTTTGTTTGGCTCATGATATTACACTGAAAGGAATATGAAATTGAAAATCTTTCAGAGATGAGTGACCAGAAGAGAACAGGACTGAAAGCTAACTCAAGGAACTTCTTCTCTTTGTATCATATTCCACTTCCAATCCATTAGGAGAAACGGTTGGCTCTACCTTTGAAACATACCAAGAATCTGAGCAGTTTTAACCTCCTCCAGTGTTACTGTTCTGTCTCAAGCCACCATCATCTCTTGTCTGAATTATTGTAATAGCCTCCTAATTGGTCTCTCTGCTTTCACTTTTGTCCCCCTAAGGGTTATCCTTAACACAGAGAAATCTTTTTAAAACTTAGGTAGATCGTGTCACTCTTCTGCATAAAAACCTCTAATAGCTACCCATTTTACTTTTAGTAAAAGCCATAAACCTTAAAATGCCCTGCAAGACTCCATGTGATTTGGGACCCCTCTGACTTCGTCTACTATGCTAGTCCTTCCTTACTGGGCTCCAGGGGCACCGGCCTCATTGCCAGCCATGCTCTTGCCCTTGGGCTTTTGTCAGGTTGTGCCCTTAGCATTTAGCTAACTTCCTTCCCCTTTTAAAGACTTTTTCAAATCTCACCTTCTTAATGGGGCTTCTTTGAACAAGCTGTTTAAAATTGCAACCTGCCTTTCTCCCCTCTGTAACTCTTGATCCCCCTACCCTAATCTCTCTTTTTTAAAAACAGCTATACTTAAGCATAATTCACACAAAAAAATAAGTATTCAAGATGCAAAATTTGATGTTATCACAAATTCACACACCTATCAAACTATCATCATAATCAAGGAAATGAACATATTGTTAATAGGAAAGTTTCCTTGTGTCCCCTTGTAATCCTCACTCCACTCTCCAGACACATCCACAGGAAACCACTGATTTACTTGTCTATCCCTATAAATTAGTGTGCATTTTCTAGAATTTTATATAAATGGAATTGATGTAGGAGATAGATGGGCTCCTGGGCCCGACAGGTGGTGTTTGTCAAGTGGAGTAAAACTGAAGCTTTGTTCTCACCCAGACACTCCAAGGACAAAGCTAGTAGCAGAAGCTGAGCTCTGCTGAAGTAAAGAGATAAGATGACCGTGCCTGAGGTCAAGGAAAGCTTCCCTGTCTGCACATGCGTAGGAAGGCTCCTTGGGGGTCAAAAAGGGAGGGGGCGCCACCTCCATAATATGCGTGGACATACACCCACAGACCTCTGTGGTGGGATCCATCTTAGCAAAAAATGTGCACACATGTTGGGGAGTGTCCTAGAAAAGGTCAGATGTGGAAAAAACCGAGATAATTGGCCAAAGGTAAACAAAGACCCAGAAGGACTGTCCTATATAAGGGATTTAAATCATCTCTTTACTGGCTCCTCCTCATTAGGAAGGACGCCCACACCCTTTCTCCCTCCGTGTGTACTTCTGCTTAGCTTCTGACTTAAATAAATAAACTGCTTGCCTGTGTGCTCTCCCATATGTTGTGCTGTGCCTCTAATAATAAACTTTGTACCTGTTTTTACAGTTTTTGCCTCCTTGAAACATTCTTGCTTTCAAAAGTGGGAAAGAGCCAGAGTCACTTTGCTTCTAGCCCCTGGTGGTCTAGTGGCTAGGATTCCTGATTTTCATCCAGTCTACCCAGGTTCAGTTTCTGGGCAGGGAACTAAGATCCCTCTTCAGGACTGCTCACTGCTATCCTTCCAAGATCAGAATCATAGAGCATGTGCTCTTTTTGTCTGGCTTCTTTCTCTCACTGTGTCTGAGATTCACCATATTGGTGCACATCAGTAGTTCATTCTTTTTTTTACAGATGAATAATATTCTATTGAATGAATATATCACTATTTGTATATTTATATTTTGATAAAAATTTTAAATGTCTTCAGGTTTGTGCTATTACAAATACTTTGAACTTTTGCGTCCAAGGCTTTTTATGAACGCATGCTTTCATTTCCCTTGGGAAGGTACCTAAAAGTGGGATGGTTAGGTCATATGGTAGGTCTATATTTAACTTTTTAAGAAACTGCCAGATATTTTTTCAAAATAGTTGTACCGTTTTACATTCCTACCAACAATATTGTGGCATTTCTAGTTTCTCCACAATCTTGCAAAGGCTTGACATGGCCAATCATTTTAATTTTAGCTCTTTTCATGTACTTATCTGCCATCTGTGTATTTTCCTTGGTGGTGTCTGTTGAAATCTTTCACCATTTTTTTTATTAGGTAGCCTGTTTCATATTACTGAGTTTTCAGGGTCCTTTATATGTTCTCTGTATTATTACTTTATCAGATAGTGATTTCCTAATATATTCTTTCTGCCTATGGTTTATTTTTTTAATCTTCTACCTGTGTCTTTCAAAAAGCAGAAGGTTTAATTTTGATAAAGTCCAATTTATCATTTATTTTCCTTGATTGGATTGTGCCTTTCTTGTCATACCTAAGAAATCTTTGCTTAACCCAAGTCACAAAGATTTTCCCATTTCTTTTCTTCCAAAAGTATTATAGCCTTTGATTTTAGAGTTAATATTTATATATGATGTGAGATATAGATCAAAGTTTTTTGTTTTTGTTTTTCAGGGGGATAGGGATATCCAATTGTTTCAGCACAGTTTATTGCAAAAAGGCTATACTTTTTTCCACTCAATTGCCTTTACAACGCTGTCGAAAAACAGCTGACTATGTGTAAGTGTACTTCTGAACTCTATTTGGTTTTATTGATCTATTTTTTTTATCTCAATGACAATACCACATTATCTTCATTACTGTTATTCCTCTTTTCCCCTACATTTCTGTTTGTCTGGGCTGTTTAGATTCTTTGCATTTCCATATGAATTTTAAAATCAGCTTTAAAATTTTCTCCCAAGAACCTGTTGGGATTTTGATTGGGATTATACTAACTTTATAGATCAATTTGTGAGAATTGACATCTTAACAATCTGTTTTGTAGGACTTTTTTTCTTTTCTCTCAGCAGTGTTTTGTAATTTTTCAATCTACAGTCCGTTTACATATTTGTTAGATTTATCCCTAAGGATTTCATGATTTTTGACATTGTTTTGAATGATATTTCTATAAATTTGAATTTCTGATTGTTCATTGCTAGTATATAATTGACTTTAGCATATTGATCTGGTATTTGACAACCTTGCTAAACTCAGTAGCTTTGTTGCTGATTCCATCAGATTTTCTACAAAAATGATCATGTCATCTGCCAATGTTAGACTTCCTTTCCAATACGGCTGCGTTTTATTTCACTCCCTTGCTTTATTGTACTGGCTAGAACGTCCAGTGAAATGTAGAAGAGAAGAGATGGGAGTGAATATCCACATCTTTTTCCTGATCTTAGAGCCAAGCAATCTTTCAGATTTAGCATGATGTCAACTGTAGGTTTTTCTTGAAGTGTGTGGACTCCTATACTTTAATGTTAATAATCTTGTCTACCTTATTCCTCATTATTTGTCTCTTATCAGTTACTGGCTCATTACTCTCCATGTTCTCAATGACAGTAGCTCTCTTACTTTAGCCTTCCAATTTCCTGCTTCTAATACACAATGAGTTAAGAAGTAACATCTGTAAGTGCTATGTGTCAAGTATTGTGCTGGGTGCTCCTAAACTTCATTTGGTGGACATGACAACTTTTGTCAGGTTATATGTTCATCATTTTAAAAGTAAGGAAGGCTCACAGAGGTGACATGACAAGTGAAAATTTACACAGCTGTACAAATATTATTCGGTCTCTATTAAGAACACTGATGATACAGATAGGCTGTATAGTGCAGGATATACAGCATATACTAGATTTCTCTTCTTGAGGTGTTCATGAGCTAATAATTGAATCTGAAACCTTTGATCTTTCCACTATGCCTAATTGCCTCCAAAGTTTGCTTGGGAAACTAGAATACCACACGTATTAGAATGACATATAACAATATGAGTACGTAAGTGCTGAGTGAGGGCTTGAGTTTTGGTCTGTTGAGGAAAATATAAGAATTTCATAACCTGGGTTTTTAAACCAACTTAACTGCTTTGTGGCCCCATTACTTTCATCCTAGTTCTCATTTGTGTTTCATATGGGAAAATGTATCTATCACAAGCTTGGAGTAAGTAGGTTGTGGCTGTGCTTGCTTTCTCATTCTGTTTCCAAAAGAATTATTTACGGAATTATAATAGAACAAGAGAAATATGTCCTTGTGGTAAATATTATCAAAAGTATGGGGATGCTCAGTTTTCACAAAGTTAGACCGTTCTCTACGCTTATCTCTCATTTTTATAGTGTATTGCTGTTTTTGCAATTTTAGAAAATAGACTAAAGCTGCTGCTTTCTAGCAATTTCTATCAAACACATCCAGAAGCTGGACTGTTTTATCTCTTCTCTCTAGAAATTTGTTGCAGTTTTCTTCATTTGAATAGTTGGCTGATGCAGTGAGTTTTCTGTCTAAATGATATTATAGGGCTTCAGAGGAAGTGGCTGTGCTTTTTAAGTAGGGTTTAATACACAATCTTGCAGCTGCTACTCAGCAAACAAGAGATATGTGTGTTCTCATAACCAACCAGTATAATGTTCTGCTGCGGTAATGCTGTTGGGATGATGCCAAGTTGATTATGGATATTTGCATTGCAAATTCCAACCAACATTTAACTTATATGCTTCATCTGCAGAAGCTACCACAAAGGCTTGCTGGCCTGCAACTTTTCCATTATTTTCTCCGTCCAACTCTGCCTCTTCTTTTGGTTCCTCTATCTTGGTAACAGAACACTGTTAGTATTTCTGAAAATTATTTTATTTTTCAAGGCATCTCTGCTTCTATTATCACAGAATAATGAAATTATTTTTTAAGACCTCCAGCGATTTAATACCCATTCCATTCCGAATCATCCACGTTGAAATTCCTAGAGAAACTAATTCATCAGGTTATTTTTAAAAGAAATTATTTAATAGCTTTCAGTTACCTATTTCAATTAAAAACTTATATTTCTTGGTGTCCTTAAATATCCCTCCCAATTTTATGATCAAACTTTCTAGCTTAATCTCTGCCTGTATCCACTTCCACTCTTCAGACAACACTACAGCCACATCAGACTATGAAATACGTACTTATTTTTTGTATGCTACCTGGAAAAGTCTATATCCTCCTTCACTACCTGGTAATCCCCACCATCCTTTAAGAATCAATTTGAATGTTATTTCATTTAAGAAGCTCTATTACTTAAGTCCTTTCTCCCAACAACTACTCAAGACTGTTTACATTCTATAGTGAGTAAACCTGTGTTTTGGAACATGGAAAATTCAGATCAGTATAAGTTTAGTTTATGTAATTTTTTGGTAAATTATTTAATCTCTCTGAGAATCACTCTGCCTTACTATAAAAAAACAGTATAGTTGTAAGATTTAGATCCTTGTTATTCAAGGTATTAACCAAGGAACAGCAACATTGGCATCGCCAGGGAAGTTGTTAGAAATGCAACATTTCAGGTTCCTCCTGAAACCTATTGAATCAGAGTGTGAATTTAAACACAATTTTCAGGTGATTTGTATGCACATTCATTAAAATCAGAGAAGAACTGACATAGGGACAAATGGTAACTACATCTAGCCTTGTGCTCTTCAACCAGTATGTATGTTCAGTAAATAGTTGTTTCTCTTCCAATTAGGCTGTTCATCCATAATACCTTGAATATAATATTAATTTATAACAATTATTTATTTACTTGTATTTTTCATCTATTAGATTGTCAGCTTCTTAGTGATAGAGACCTTTGTATCTCAAACACTTGGCTTTATGCTGATATATAGTAAATCCTCAATAAATGTTTATTGATAAGGTCATTAACTAGATTTGCAACATTTAGAACTGTATAATGAAGGTAAAATTGGTGTTTCTAAACACTGAAATTCTAAACACAACACTAAAAAATTCTAATTTATTAAGGTAATGGTAACATGCGATCTTTGGATAGTATACACAAGTTCACTTATTGATCATCACTTTAGAAATCACTCATCTGTGAAGATGAATTAAATTATTCATTGGTGTGTTTATGAGTCTCACGATCTACTGTATTGTTTTGGTACTTTCATTTTTAATTAGATAATTATATTGCCCTGTATTGAGCAAAGATAAGTGCTACAAAGGATTAAAGAGAGAAATGAAAATAAGGGACAAAACTCTTGTCATATATATTAGAAAGTTGCCATAATTTTGGAAGGATTAGATGTAGATTACCTAGAATCCCAGTGGCTCAGACTGGATAAGGACTGGAGCATATTCTTCCTGAAGGACAATGAGGTACCCAAAGGGCACAATGCCCTCAAGATGATAACCTTAGGAGAATTTCAGATGGGCACTAGTACCAAAGTCAGGGCCTGGCACATCAAATTGAAGTTGCTGAATGTTTATTAAATGAATTTATGTTATGGATTCATTCGCAAGTTAAGCAAAAAGTATAACTGTAGAATATTCTAATGATAAGTGGAGAATGCTGGGAAACAGAAAATTGCACAGAATATTATTTCAAATATATTTTTGATATTATCTCAAATGTGCACACAGAAAATTCTGTCAGTACCACGTAACACTTAATAGTCTGCTGCCACTTTGCTGGGTTCTCTTGCCTGAGTGGGGGCACTGACCCTTTCATGGATGCAACTATTTTTCTTTCCTGTGCAGTGCCACCCCTGTCATGCACTGGAGTTGCTTGGACTGGATCACACTACTTCTAGCAGACACCACTGTTTTGGCTAGCACTCAGTTGCCTTTAGATCCCTGAACCTACTGAGTCAATGGGTATAACTGCTATTACTGTATGTGCTCATTCAAAGAACATTGCCAGTGCTTCACTTGGAGTATAGTCATTGATTGATTGATTGATGGCAAGCTATTACCCTTGCCTACACTACACACTCTTCATATCTTTTCCTAAGCACAAAAGCCTTTTCTACTGAGTCCAAAAAAATGAATCAATTCCAATAGTGACTGACTTTTACAGAAGTAAAAGAAGTAGAGAAACTTGCCCAAACTTACACTCTAATTCAGTACCCTGACTTTGGGTATTGGCGTTGTGTATACGTGACCTCACAGTATATAAACTTATCTCTTCTTTGTGAGTATGCATATTCTTGGCCAGACTCTCTGGACCCTGTCTCCCTCAAATAGCTGGTTTTTGAAGTTCTAGCCATGTCAAGGTGAATCAGTGATGTTGTGGATATCTGCATCTATAGTCTGAATAATTGGGTGAAATAGTGTTATTGACTTTCCAGGTTTGTTGCATTAAATAGAATAATGTGTGTTATAAAGCTCTTTTCAAACTATTATTATAATTACAATCATCACCATTCTTTATTAGAGAGCCAAAGGGTCTAGCACATGATAATGAGATGCCTTGTGAGTACCAACTTGAACAGTGTTTGTCATCTTAATTTCAGTTTCCATTGAAAAGTTCCCAAACCTTAGACTTGTGGCAATACAAGTAGAAAGATGTCTGAAATATCTCAGAAACATCCCCAATGAAGTTGAATTCTCTAGACAAAAAAGAATAAGCTTGTTCCAAACCCGAAAAAGTTAAGCAGTATGGATTTCTAAAGGTAATGCAAACATGCTTTCACCAGAGATTAGCACAAAATCCTCTTTTTGATATTCAAGTCTCATTAAATATATTCTGACTTATGTTTACTATCTTTTCAGAATATATGAGCCTATTCTAATTTTGCCATCAATGTAATTGGTAGCATTGAAATGACTTACCCAGTTCACAAAGCTAGTCAGAAACAAAACTAGAATATAAACCTCATAAAACCCAGAATAATATACATTCCAGGATAATATCAGTGAAATAGATAAACTCAAGACAACATACTGAGCTCACTCATTAATGCAAGATTAGGGAAAGAGCAGTTCGACACTCATATTAAAAATATTTTAGTAGAATGTGTTTATGTATAGATTTTGTCCAAGATATTAAGAATGAGGGCATTTCCTCAAAGACTTATGAGAGCATTGAAACATTAAAAGTCCAGTAAACTCTCATTAGAATGTCCACAGCGTTTTTGAAAAGAGTGGAATTATTTTTGGCTGATTTTTGGTTACTACCATGAAGACTCTGACCCTGCACAAAGTGACTCTCATTGAAATAACATTAATATGTTTTGTCCCTTAAGTTTTACCAACTTTTTTCTCTAATTGTACTGCTTGAAGATTATAAAAGATCCCCATTTCATTGGAATGTTTCACTAAAAAAGTATTTGGGGACTTAATTCCCTGATGACAGTTTTCATCGTAAAAAGCTACAAAGGAGCACTGTTATCAGGATACTCAAGTACAACTTCAGCACTATCTCTTGACAGTCTTGAAGACTCTGACAAATTACTTAGCTCTTTGTGCCTCAGTTTCCTAAACTGTATGATAATCCAGTAACTGTTTATCAGTCCCCAACTTAGGTCCCTGTTACTGTGCTCAGTGCTGGAGTTATAAAGATGAGTAATAAATTGTTTTTTCCCTGAAGGGACTCAAATTCTATCACAGGTGGCACAAGTCAAATAAAACAACTTATGCAAAGGTTTTTGATTAATTGTAAAGTTTTCTGCAAGTGTAAGGGTTGTAACATTCAGTTTGTAATAGAAGTGGAATGAGCCGTTACCAGTTACGATTTGAAAGTTGCTCCCCATGCTTACATTCTTCAAGTCCTTGTGATACTGGGAAATAGCTGGTTAAGTATTACTGATGATACCTTCTGGGGTCACTTGATGGGCTCAGGGATGTGCTTCAGTGTAGAAGCCTTCTGGAGAAGGAAGTACATTGTAAAAATACATTGTATGCAGGGGAACTAAGAGAGAGCCAGAGTGAAAAAGCGCAAGAGAAGAGGTAAATGTGCTAAACTTTGCCTAACCCACAGTGAAGCAGCATTGCCTAGACTTTGTCTCTGGGTAAAACTGTTTCTAGGGGCTTTCCTGGTGTCGCAGTGGTTGAGAGTCCACCTGCCGATGCAGGGGACACGGGTTCGTGCCCCGGTCCGGGAAGATCCCACATGCTGCGGAGCGGCTAGGCCCGTGAGCCATGGCCGCTGAGCCTGCGCGTCCGGAGCCTGTGCTCCGCAACGGGAGAGGCCCCAGCAGTGAGAGGCCCGCGTACCGCAAAAAAAAAAGTCCTATTTGCCTTGATGAAATGACTAGAAAGCAGAGATATATGAAATAAGATCAGTTCATCAGGACGTAAAGATAAACTTTTGAATTTATCTTCCAGGCAACCTGGAAGATATTTTTCTGTGCGCCGCCAATCATAATTTTTTTCCAGCTTATCTTCTTGGTCTGCAGATGCCTATCTTTTCCCCTTTACTATAATTTCCACAAGAACTTTTCATTCTAAGGAGGGCACCGTTTATTTGCTAAAATAAAATGATTGAAAATTAACGCTATTCTAAAATATTTATTTCCTTTTTGTGGAGAATCATTCTTCATTCAAAACATATTTATTAGTGAACTGCTGTGCAGGAACTGTCCTGGAATCTGGGAGTTAAAAATCAATACTACCTGCCGTGAGTGTCATATAATCTACCTGAAATGCTCTTTCCCTGGGAATCTGTATGGCTCTTCGCTCTCGTCGTGCCCTTCAGGCAGTTACTCAAATACATTCCTCAGTTAGGGCTCTCCTCGTCCCCTCACCTAAAATTTCAACCACACCCCTACACGCCTAACTTCCTGTCTTGTTTTTTCCTCTCTCAGCAATTATTACCATCTGCCTACTTTACTTGTCTTATTTATTATCTCTCGCAGTAGAATATAAGATCCATAAAAGAGGTATTTGTCTTTTGCTTTAGATCTATAAGTCTAGGCCCTTAGAATAATACCTAACACATAATTGGTATTGAATAAATAAATGTTGAATAATGGAAGAATGGCCGAGCTACCATTACAGTCCTTATATGGATACCAAACAATCCTTTTTTGCTGCCTCTGAGGATGTGAGTCACTCTTCAGTTGACCATCTAGGTATTTTTAAAAATATCAATGTTTATTTGAAATCCTAGGGAGGATATTCTGTACCATTTTAATCCTGGAGTTTAACTCAGCAGCCAAAGTAGTGAAAATGAAGTGGCAAAAGGAATGTGTGTATGGGGAATAAATGAAATGAAATCTTCTTTTTTTTTTCCAGAGGAGAGTGGGGGTAAAGCATTTGCCACTAATATTTTATATGGATTAGGCAGTATTAGCCTCTAAAACTATTAGACAAATTGGTTCAGGAAACTGGCTTTGGAAATTTGAGCAAAGCATGATGATGTAAAAATTAGATAAAATGTGACTTGATTGGCTCCCTGCCATTGAATTTGTATAATCTCCACAACCGTTACTGTATCAGTTTACCTACAGTATCAGCTTTTCACTGGACTTTGGAAATAATCCTTGGGGGAGGGGGGCTAGAGAATAACTAGAATGATATATGTACCTTCTAAGCATTGAGTCATTTTGTCCCCTAGTCTCAGTAACATCTAGAACCTTGTCTAGTATCATGGGTCATTTTTTATTCCTTTGAACTAACAAATACTCCTATTTCCACTTCTTAGTGCCTAATCCTTTTTGTGTGTGTGTGTTTTCTTTCTTGCTCCCTATCAAAGTAGACTATTGCCCACCTTAAAACCTGCCCCTACAACTTCATCACAGTGTATTTAAAAAACTAGTTAAAATAGATATTTTCTATTGAAAGAGGTATCCAAAATAACCCCAAGAAACAGTACATCTCAACAGACTAATATGTCTTGAGCACACTGAGAACAGAGCTAAAATTCTGCGCCCTCGAGTTCCAAGCGTACATATTTTAAGAGTATTGTGAAAGGCAGCCTTTAAGATGCCCCTTCTTTCCAATGATTCTTGCCTTCTGGAATTCATGCATTTGTTTTAGTGCCTGCTCTCACTAAATAGGGCTGACCTTGTTTAACCATAAGATATTGTGGAAATGATGGATTGTGTGTAACTTCTGAAGCTATGTCATAAAATACACAAAATACATTGCACCTTCTGCCTTGTTCTTTCTTGATCACCCAGTCTGGGGGAAACCATCTGCCATGTCATGAAGACTGCTTTAGCAATTCTATGGTAAGGTCTGTGTGGCAAGGAACTAACACCTCCCGCCAACAGTCAGCACAAAATTGCCATCCGTGTTAGAAAGATATTTTGGAATTAGATCTGCCTGCCGCAGTCAATCCATCAGATAACTTGAGCCTCACCCAACAACTTGACTGCAACCATATGAAAGACTGAAAGCCAGAACCACGCATCTGAACCATTCTTGGATTCTGATCCAAAGTTACTGTGTAATACAATAAATTTTTAAAAATTTATTGTTTATTTTTTATTAAAGTATAGTTGATTTACAACTAAACCACTAAACAGAGTAATTTTTTGGCATAACAATAGATAATACAAGAATGTTCTACCATATTTTCAGAGAACGTAGTATATTTCTGTGGCATCCCTTATACCAGTGATTTGATCCTCAAAACCACTTTTTAAGAAAATCATACTGGATGTTCCAACAAGTTGTTAAAGAAAATAAACCAAAAGCTAAAAGGCTTAAGATGATTTGTTCAAGGTTATACATGCAGAGAGTGATACGGTTGAGTTGATCCAGGCTTAATGACTCCAAAGGCAGTGCTCTTTCTGCAAACCATCTGTCTCTTCAGATGCCAAAGTTTTAGTTTTCTGAATCCCTTAAATATTGTCTGGACCTATTTTGCAAACCACAGCTGCTTTGGTCCCATGGTGCTTGCTTTATTTTTCTCTCCTCTCCTCCTGTTCCCTCCCCTCCCCTCCCCTCCCCTCCTCTCCCCTCCCCTCCCCTCCCCTCCCCTCCTCCCCTCTCTCTCCTCTCCTCTCCTCTTCCCTCCCCTCCCCAGCCCCCTCCCCTCCCCTCCTCTTCTCTTCTCCTCCCCCTCCCCTTTTCTTGAATTTCTTTCTTTTCTCTTTCTCTCTGTGTCTGTCCTTCAATAACCCAGAGCAAAAGTGGTACTAAAATTTGTATTAGTGGCAAAAAAGAAATGTTCATAAGTTCATTTTGCATCCATGGGAAAGATAGAGGCCTTCTTCTCTCCAGTGTGCAACTACTGTTCCTGTCTTCCTGATCATTTTCCTCAGCCACATTGCCGTATTGGCAGCTCTATGTTTGGAACTGAGCAAAAGGAAAGATGGAGTGGAGGAAATTTTGCTTACTCACTGTCTCCCACCACTGTGCACTCTCTCCACAATGCCCAGGGATCCCAGACACTGAACTAATAGCATAGAGTTTAGCGTCATCAGCAAACATAGAGGGACTCAGACGACTATCATTCTAAATTATACCATGCTGAGAAACTAGGAAATCAACCCTACCGTTTACTTAAATATGTGTAGAAGGAATATCTAAGTTTTCGCCAATATTCACAGCCTTGTGAATAGAGGCCTGTAGAATCTATTAGCAACTCAGCTGGTATCACAGTGACTATAATGTGAGACTAAAGGAAAAAAGGACCCAAACTGAGATAACAGAAGAAACAGAATTTCATAAAAACAAAAATCAAAACTAGTGAATTTTTACTGTTTTCTAGATGAGGAGGTATTTGTTATTATAATGAAATATATATTTATAGTTCTCGGTGTCTAGAATAACTGAACTGTTTGTTATCTGTAGTTTATTATTGTCTCTCTCAAATAATTACTTCCAGGAAATCAATATTTGTATTATCAAGAATTTAATCCATTTCATTTTACTTCTACAAATTTATTAACTTATAAACTCATGATAAAAATTATGGGTAAGAGCCTTGTTAGCTATTACTGAAAAATCATTAAAGATGCAAAAGACATATTTCATCATTGTTTTATGAATGGAAAAAAATAAATACTGCATTTGTTTATTTTTTTATTCCAAAACATTTTCTTCTATATAAGGGCTGAAATTTTCAAGGCAATACCATTCTTTAAATTATAAATTTGGATTCCACTTTATCCTTAATGCACTGACTTGTCACCAAGTGTTCCAGGCCAGCAGTATCAACAGTTACCCTGTTTGGTGGCTTATATTTCAAACTTTGACTCTACAGAGAAATAATAATAAAAATATCATTATGATTCAAGGGAAGATAATTATAAGGTGATAGATAGTGATGGTCTTAGAGGAGTCAGTTTACTGTCCTCGGCACTCTCCCTTTAGTCAAGAAGGGGGCACTGATTCATTTTTCTCTCGTGCCTGTCTCAGTGATTCCTAGCAATTCCCCCTCAGTGTACAGAGTTAAGAACTTTCTACAACCATCACATGACAAAGAAGTGATAAACCAGAGACTAAAAAAATTATTTCTGAACTTGCCAAAACTGCCTGTTTGTTTTATGTTTCGAAAACCTGAATCTGCAGAATGTACTTGACTTGGGTCGAATTTGATTGCCCTTAAACCATCTGTTTCCAGAAATCAAGGGTTGTAAATTCATCTTTGCCTCAACCTCCCCTGCCCATGTTCCTTTCCTCCTGACCTACAAAAGTGCCCGTAACATAAAGCCACAATAACCTACCACAAAAAAACCTCTGCTAACTGATGGACGGCATTCTTACTTTTAGACTGACTCTCCTGCTGCAAGCAAATGAAGCTTTCTTTTTTCTCATCTGTTAGAGTTTAATCTAGGGCCCATGACAATGGCTTTCCTTGCCAAAGTGAGGGGGCTCTGTTCCTGACTAGTCCCTTCTCACTTTCCACAATCTCCTCTCAGGTTGTTTGTTCTTCTTTTACCCCATTGCTTCATGGCATTGGCTGTTCCATTGCTGTGGATCACTTTTGTAGCTTAATTAATAGAATCCTGGTCTTCATCAGAAATAATTCACAAAGCTGCTATTCTGTTCTCTGAGGAAAGTGGTATCTTTTAGCTCAGGCAACACCTTCCTCCCTACAGGTACCATTTCAGTATTGCAACATCTTGTAGGGTAAAGTTGAATACTCCATTTTGTTTCTGTTTGAAAACAACTTTGGAGATGTGTGAAGTAAATCCCTTCTTCCCCTTCTCCCTTTTTTCCTTATTGTGTCACGTGGATATATACCTATCTTTCTTCTTGAAGAAGAAAGAAGAAAAGGCCAGCCCCTCTATGCGTACTCCCGACCTAAGCCCTGTTGATTTCTTAAGGCTTTTGCTCCTGGAATGATCCTCTGTATTGTCTGTGTTATCAATTTCTCCCTTTCTACTGGACCTTTCCCATCTATAGCTAAACAAGCTTTAATAATGTCTATCTTAACAATAAATGACAAACCCCATAAAAACTGTAATCTAACAAAATATCATCTAACCTTAGCCCTAATTCCCTTCCAATTACTATCTCATTTCTCTGCTGCACTTCCTAAAAAAAGCCAAAAAACAAAAACAACTTGAAGGAATTCTCTCTAGTCATTACCTCTACTTCAGTTCTTTCTTCTGCCTGCTCCAGTAACGATTTGATCATGACTACTCCACTGAGGCTGCTGTTGTCAAGGTCACCCATGACCTTCATAATATCAAATGTAATGTTTATTTTCTCTTTCATATCTTAAAGTCCAACCATACTAGACTTAATTGTCCATTCCTCCTTTTGAATCAGTTTTTCTCTTGACTTCCATTGCATCTCCCTCTTCTAGTTCTCCTCTTATCTCAAAGGCCCCCATTATGATTTTTGGCTCTTCTTTCCCTGATATACTTATAAATGTTAGAATAGTACAGGAATTCATCTGAGTCCTTCCTCACTGTTTCTCTTTTTTTATCCACACAGTATTCTCAGGAGATTTCACCCAGTCTCATGGTTAAAAAGCTGGGACAAAGTGAGAGAGTAACATTGACATATAAACACTACCAAATGTAAAATAGATAGCTAGTGGGAAGCAGCTGCATAGCACAGGGAAATCAGCTCAGTGCTTTGTGATGACCTAGATGGGTGGGATAGGGAGAGGGGGAGGGAGACGCAAGAGGGAGGAGATATGGGGATATATGTATATGTATAGCTGATTCACTTTGTTATAAAGCAGAAACTAACACACCATTGTGAAGCAATTATACTCCAATAAAGATGTTTAAAAAACAGAAAAAAAAAAAAAAGATGTAATCAGTTAATCCCTAATTCCCTTCAAATGCAATCAAATTCCTCATCCTGGTTTACAAACCCCTTTTCTTCTCTTGTAATTCTGTCCCTCACTCAATATGCCTCACCAACACTGGTCTTCTATATATATCTGAGCTTTCCCCTACCTGGAATCCTCTTTTCCCTGTTCTTTGAATGGCTATGTCCTTCTTATTATTTAAATATCATCTCCTTAGAGAAAACAACTTAATCACAATTATATGATTATATTTTCAGTATTTTTAAAGCACTTATATGATAGTGTCTTATTATTTATTGCATATACAACTAGTATTTCCATGAGAAGTCTGACAGCCTTGTATCTCTCATTAATTGTGGTGTACTGAATGCCTGGAACAGTGTCTGGCACAGAGTAGGTAATTAATGATCGTTGAATAAGTGAATGTATTGTAAACCTGGGCTTCTCTGTGATTCAGCTGAAAACCCTAAGCTAGATAAACAGACTACTTACAGATACTATATATCAAAACTACTGAATTATTTTGCCTTAATGAGCTTGAAGTTCCTGGAAGAGAAAAATGTCTGAATTAGGTTCTAAAGAATGAATGCAGTTTATTTAGACAGTGTCTTAAATTAATCTTTTTTTTTCACTGCAATATGCTGGCATTTGAATGCATTTTAAGAATTAGAAAAGACAAAAATTGGTAAGAAAATACTGCACTTCTAAAAAAATAATTTATTTTTAAAGATCTGCTCCGCTGATCTTTAAAAACCATTTAATTTTCACTTTTTAAATAATTGCATCTTTAAAAATAAAAACAAAACAACAAAATGTATGACAGTTTCCTGACTTATGTACAACCTATCTATTTGTTGTTGTTGTTTTTGTTAGACTAGCTGGTGATAGCATGATTTTCAGTCTCTTTCTTGAAAGTTTAATACAAAACCCATGTGAGATTCAAATTAAAAAAAATAAAATAAAAGTACATGAAATTAAAAAAAAAGGCACTTACTTACAACTGCTGTATTAGAATGTAGGTTAGAAGGGGTGCATTGTACTGTTTGGAATATTAAATTTTACTGTATGCTCTGGGGAATCAGAGCTTTATCACAGGTTGAAAGTGTAAAAGCATTTAAACAAAACATAATTCCGGGAAGGAATGGCAATACATTAGGCAATTTAAAGAAACAAAAGGAAACATTTTCATTTTATCTGTGTTAATGTGTACTTTCAAAAATGTGTGCATCTTTTTTTCAAAGGAATATTTGTTTTATAAAAGTGAACTCAATTTGAATGTAATTCATACACTTGTTTTAATTAGGCACTTACTATGTTCCAAGCATGTGCCTGTTTCCGTCAGATATATTATACACTAAAATTATAATAATAACAAATGAAATCCAGTAATAGGCCCAGGGATTGGCTCCAAGAGAACAGAATGAATTCCAAAACTCTCCATTTCTGTGTAACAAAATGTAAAGTTTTTTATAGCTGTCATGATTGTAAAACTCATGATCATATTCTTATTTATATAAACATAGCAAAATTGCACTTAAAAGAAAGCAGTAGCAACTGGACAGATCTTTGAAAAATCTGAAAAATTCAAATTAGAGTGAAAATGACCCTAATGATTAGCAAAAAATGGTGAATCAGAGAAAGAAATACACGATAGACTGGACATTTTACTGCTTTAAATCTGTCTTCCTTTGGTATTTTGAAAAAAAAACACTTTTCACTGGGGAAATAGTTTCTCCCATGTAATATATTATGTATTCTGGTCTATTCAGTATTGTAATATGCAGAAAAATAATATTATTTTAGAAAAATTAATGTTCTGTTAAGTCAGGAGTTTCAGAATGCTCCAAAACATGAGTATGGTCCCTTTGCAAATCCAGAAAGGAACATACAGGGATCTTTACATCTGGGAGATGGAGCTCAGAGTAAATTAGTAAGAAATAGATTCAGCATCCAATTATCTTTATCTATTTGTTGAGGCAGTTCTGAGCCACTTGATGGAGAGATTAAAAGGTAAAAAAAGCAATACAAATAGGTAAAGCTTTTGAATTTGGACGGGAGAAACCTACAGTCAGGTGTGAATGTTAATATTCATAGTAAATAGAAGAGATATTAAAGAGGTAATTAGCACCTTTCTTATAAATGTTTAAAATGCATAGCTAAGACAAAAAATGACCAGAGTGATGACAAGCATTGAAGACAATCAGGACATAAAATGCTAAACAAGAGATATTCAGAAAATACAACATTATCCCAGTTAAATCAGTGACCAGGCACTTAATTGGTATTATGCATCTAAATTTTTTAAACAAATAATTGTCTAGTTATGAAAGTAATACGTCAATGTGGAGAATTTTGAAAATCTAAAAGCATTAATAAGAAAATGAAAATCGCCCATATTGCTTCCACTCAAAGACAACCATTTAGCAAACTTATTTTCTTCCAGCCCTTTTCGCATGGACACATAAAGCATTTAGGTTGGGGAAAGGGCAAATTTTGGATAATATTTTATATAACATTATATATTTAAATTATTTTTATTATTACATAAGTAATACACTTTCATTGCATGAGATTTTAATACAATAAATTGGCACATAAAGGAAATTAAAGCAAACCATAAGCCCACCATGCAGTGAATCCATTGTTAATTAACAGGTTGGTTTGTAACCTTATGTTATTTTTTCTGTTACTTCTCCAGCCTTATCTACCCTCTCTTCCTAAACTTAAGTTTACTTCTCTGTGCATGTATCTCACCAATGTTCTTGGCTTTTGGCTTAACCAGATGTCCTTGCAGTTTATGATACAGTCTCCCCACTTTCCATGCACAGGATTTTCCTGGCTAATTTATTTACATTGTGGTTCAGAAATCACTCCTTCTCTATCCCTGTCACCAGTAAGTTTCTTAATTTCACCTGCTCTCATTTCAAGTAAGTGATCATCAATCCTGGAGTTCCCATAAGCTTTAGTATAAAGCTCCATCAGTTCATTTAGAAGAAATTGTACTTATTCTGTTTATGTAACTCTGTTTACCTCTAGAGCATGGCTCTTGTACCCGCTGTACCTGTCATAATATATAGCCTACATTAGATGCTCAAATATTGTTAGTTAAAATAATAATAATCATTATATAAAAAAGTTTTATCTCTACTTTTTTCTCTTTGATGTTTTGGAACTTCTATTAGATATTTACCAATGTATACCTGTTTTTTATAAAAAATATTTCATTTTTCCTATTTGTGGATATGTATGTATACAACACATACATGTTTAGTATATGTATTAGTATGATTGGTACTCATATTAGTTTCCTAGGGCTGCTGTAAAAATTACCACATATGGATGACTTAAAACAACAGGGTTATTCTTTCACAGCTTTAGTGGTTACAAATTCAAAATCAAAGTGTTGGCAAGGCCACACTCCCTCCAAAGGTTCAAGGGAACAGTCATTCCTTACCTCTTCCTAGCTTCTGATGGTTGCTGATAGTCTTTCTCATTTCTTGGCTTATAACTGCTTTACTCCTATCTGTCTCCGTCATCACATGTCCTTTTTCCTCCGTGTGTTTCCTCTGTGTCTGTGTCCAAATCTCCCTTTCTTTTCTATTATAAAAACACCAGTCACTGGATTTAGGATCCACCCTAATCTAGCATGTCATTATCTTAATTACCTCTGCAAAGACTATATTTTCAAATAAGTTCACGCTCACATGTACCAGAGATTAGGACTTGGACATCTCTTTTCTGGGGATACTATTTAACCTACTACAGTACATGATACCACAAATGCTCTATACATTTATATTGGCATATTTCCTTGACATTTATATTGGCATATTTCCTTGGAATTCTCAAGAAAATCAGCTTTAGAGTCATTTTATTTAAAGTTGACAAATGGAAAAGTAGTATCTGCTGGAATGGGTTTGAGACATGCATCTATATTCCTTTTCTTGGTTTGTAATTTTAACAAATGTGTCCATTACTGAAGTCCCTGGGCATGTCCTTGTAAACTAAGTATCATAATATAAAATTTTAAGATGCTAATAATTCTCTCACAGATGACTGAAAGATGAACCTTCTGCTTAGCAGAGTAACACTAAATATAATTAGGTTTCACCAGCTATCCCATTAATTGAACATACTTCCTAAACTTAATTCTATGATGTGTTTTCTACAGTATTATTACTACGGATATTATCACTATAGATTTTGTTGGTTTCTTGTGCTGAAAGAGTTTAGAGTGCTTACACATGGTAAAATAAGTGAAATACATTTTAGAAGGTTAGTATATGAATGGATAATTCACATCATTTAAAAGAGATGTGAACTGAGACCTGAAACTTGAGTGATTTTTTGAATATTGTGAGACTGCCACAGTTAGAAACCTTACAATTTAGATCCATGTGGTGAGGTGTAGGTAAAATATTGAGTGAATGGTATAATGTAAACTGGAATAAATGCAATAAAATTAAATTAGATACAGAGTAACTTAATCAAAAAATATAAACACGTGCTATGAGAACACAGAAAAGAAGATCTCCTGAACAATATATCATTTGGGCTGGAGGTTTATGTGGATTCAGGGACAAACTGTTGCTCAGAAAAATATCGTTCATTCAACACATATTTATTGAGTGTACTATGTAAGTAGGCTCTGCAATGGCTGTACCTGTTTTCGCTGATGGATTTTGTATCCCTAGGGTAGTGACTGTGCTTATTTTTCCTTTAGCATAACCATGGTGAGCAGTGCAGTGGTAGAGAGAGAACTGGGTCTGTATCGGAGAGTCTGGATTTTTGGATCATGACTAATGATCACGAGTCCTCCCAATCATAGAACACTTTATAATTCACATTTAAATTGTTGGTTCAAACTGTCAGACTGCCTAAGAAAAATGGTCGGAGGACACGCGCTTTTTAAAAAGGGGAAAAAATGATGTGGAAAAACGTTTATCCCCAAGAGGAAATACATTTATAAAAATTTAAATATTGAAGAATTTACCTATCAAAAATTTGTTTTTTATTTTAATATAAATTCCAACTATTGGCTAGTGGTGACAGTTCAACGGCTACTCTAAAAATTATTAGTATGACTATCAATTCAAAAGTAGCTTGGCAAAATATAACCATAATATTTTCAATTTCTAACAAATTTATTTTATAAAATTATCATAAAACCTGACTTATATAGCACAAAGGACAATAATTATGGACTACAGGTTCTTAGCCATCTTTTGATTCATACATTCTTTGAGAACTTTATGCAAAATAGGTATTCTCCCCAGAAAAATGCACATACTAAAATTCGCATTAAATTTCAAGTATCAGTTGATCCTCTAAGGCATAAATCTGGATCAGTTTTCTTTCTCTTCTCTTTCCCTTTTTTTCTATCTCTTGGTGAGGTTGGTTGGGGGTGATGCAAAACTAAAAGTAAAATTCTGAGAAATCAAGTAAACAGTTTATTAAAAATTGCCTACAATGACCAAAAATGTTTATCCCAGGAGGTTGAAAGGAAGTATGTTAATAAAATTCATTACATCAAAAGGACCAAGAACATAAGTAAACAAACAGAAAACCAATAAATCACATGTGGCAACTCCTAGAATCTGAGAGGGAGAAGAGAGACTTCAAGCCAACTAGTTCAAAGTAACACAGCATTCGATGCCAATGATTCAGGCAGGGGTGGTGAGTAAAATTCGTATATATATTGACGAAAGTGCATAGATAAGCATTTTCAGGTAATCTGAATTTAAATGAGCAAATTCAAATAATGTGTAGTATAAGTTCATGACAGGCAAATAATTAATACACATAGATCTGATTTTTTTTTAAATCCACATACCTAAGAAATTAAAGAATACAAAGAACTTCTAACATTTAAACAAGAATTTTCTTCCAGAATGACATTGCTAAAATTAGTAACTTGACATAGTGAAACAAAAAATAGAAATCTGTGAATGTCTACTGAACTTTTAATAATAGTTTAAAATATTATATATAACAATTAAGTATAAAAATATATATAATATTTTAAATGCTGTGTAGTCAGAACTATGTTTTCTCTGTGACTTATTTTATAGCCATTGTGTATACAAAGTCCTTTCCCATTTATATCTCCTGTGATTATTTATTCATTTCTCATTGGGTTTATATGTTTTAATTTTTCATTTTTTTAACTTATCAATTTTGCCATATACTTTGATTTTCAAAATTCTTATTCTGATAAAAAAATAGAATATTTCACAGTCTAATTTTGGTGGGGTACTAACATAACAGTTTTTTTTTTTTTCTCCACTTACTACCTTCAAATATCCTCTCTTGTATCTCCCTTCTTTCCAGTCATTTTCAGGTATTAAAAAATATGTTTCTCTCTAAGCCAGTTTAAAATTTTTTTCTCATGTCAAAATCTAATTTTCTCCTGCACCATTCCTTCTCACCTGTGACTCAGAGACCTGCACTGAAGGAAGATAGTTTGTCTGTTCTTTCCCCCTCCTGATCTTGTTCTCTCCTTCATACAGTATTGTTTTGTTTTTGGTTTCTATAGTCTCAGGTAAACGGGATGGAGAAATACCTGACAGAGACCTAAGGTGCATCACTTGGTTGCACTGTTGAAGTCTGTGTATCAGTGTATTTTGAGAGATAGGTATCCAAATGCTAAATAGTTACACAATGCTAAATAGTTATGCTTATAGTTATACAGTCGGTCCTCCATATAGGTGGGTCCTGCATCTTTGGATTCAACCAACCACAGATCAAAAGTATTTTTTAAAAAAAATTTGGAAATTTCCCAAAAGCAAAACTTGAATTTGCTGCATGCTGGCAACTATTCACATACCGTTTATATTGTATTAGGTATTATAAGTAATCTAGAGATGATTTAAACTGTATAGGAGGATGTGCTTAGGTTACATGCAAATACTAACCCACTTTACATAAGGGACTTGAGCAACAGGGATTTTGGTATCCAGAGGGTCCCTTGAACCGATCCCCCATAGACAGAGAGGGAAAACTGTATGTTCTTCAGGAAATCCCATTAGAACTCCCCACAACCCCACACCCATTGCTTCATTCCTTAATATTCCTGGAATAACCTTTCATGAACTGTTTTTAGTCATTTTAATTTAATCCATAGTTTCTTCCTCTATGAGGGCAGAGTACTGACAAAATGGTCCATTTTCAATTGCTATTACTTGTTCACTTGGCCTGTGGGAAACCCACTCATCCTTTCTTTCCATGTCAAAACTATGGAAGTCCAGACTCTGTCCTTCTAAACTGACATTTCTGTGATTCTCTTCCTTATCCTCCAACTCAAAAGACAAACAAAACAACAACAACAAAGAAACCCATGGTATCCATCAGCCACTATTCTGAATACACAGTTTTCTGTTCAAAGCCTGTGTGGCTCATCTCTCCTCCCAGGAGATCTTATTCTATACTAGTTGTTTTCTTGGCTTTCCCACATCTTGGCCTAAGAGAACAGCAACAGTCTTGCCTAGGATGACAATACATGACTCTCCTAGTTAACTTACATCAAAGCACCTTTTTAAAATAGTTCTCTTCTTTTTTCACAAAACAGTGATGGGTGATGGAGTCATGGTCTGTGGACCATTTTGAGCATCTCTTAGTAAATGCTGTAAAATATACCATTTAACTTTCTGGTACCTGTCTCTAGAATACGGGAGAAATCAGAGTTTGTTAATCTTAGTTTTGGATCTCTATCCAAAATTCTGAGGCAATATACAATATCCCCTTTTATATATATACTTTTTTTTTTTACAGAAAATCACACGTTTAATCTGTTTTTTATAATTTTAAATTATGCAGGACAACTTTATAGAAGCTCTCTGTCCTTCTATACAATAAGATAGCCATCATTTTCCTCTGCAGTGTAAACCATCTCTTGGAGTAGCAATTCCTCATGGTCTGGAAGGGACAGCTTCAGGCCCTGTGAAAGTATTCACCTCAAGGCCACAACTGATTGGATCAAGGTGAATTAATCTGTAGGCTAGACTGAGAAAATCAGATTCTTTTTCTTAGTAATTTAAGAGATACTGAGACCAAGTCAGTCAGTCTGATGTATGAGGTATGAAACACATGAATGCAACTTCAGGTAGAGTTAGAGCCACAGGAAATGCTAGAATTTTGCATGAGAAAACATGTATAGAAAAGGAGAGATCAAACAATCTAAATGTCCATCAGTGGATGAACAGATTAAAAAAAATGTGGTACACACACACATACAACTGAATATTATTCAGCCATAAAATAAGGAAATCCTGCCCTTTGAGACAACATAAACGGACCTTGAGGGCATTTTGCTAAATGAAAAAAGTCAGACAGAGAAAGACAAATACTGTATGATCTCGCTTACACATGTATGAAAAACTGAAATCATAGAAACAGAGGGTAGAATGGTGGTTACCAGGGGGGAAATGAGGAGATGTTGGTCAAAGGAAACAAACTTCCAACTATAAGATGAATAAGGTCTGGAGATCTAATGTACAGCATGGTGACTATAGTTAACAATTTTGTGTTATATTCTTGAAAGTTGCTAAGAGAGTAGATCTTAAATGTTCTCACCACACACACAAACTCTAATTACGTGAGGTGATGAATGTGTTAACTAACCTTATTTTGGTAATCATTTTGCAATATAAACATGTATCAAATCAGCATGTTGCACACGTTAAACTTACAAAATATATGTCAATTATATCTCAATAAGACTGGAAAAAGAAAAGAAAGAAAAGGCGAGATTAAAATCTACCCAAGAAAGTTATACAAAGAATGGAATTGCTTTATGAGTTTCTAGTTACTGTCAGACCAGGCTTTACTTTTTGTACTTTGTTCTTCAGGATTCTCTATTCTTACAAAACAGGAGGGTCTCTTTTTATGCATGCCATATTGAAAGGGTTTATGTTTCTTGCAAGGAAATGAGGTCTAACAAAACACTTGTGAGCCAAATTTACCTGGTTCATCAATGTAAAAATGGGATTTGCAACTTCTTTAATCTCCTCAACAACCCTATAAGAACAGATGTTTTAAATGCATTTTACAGTTAAAGAAAAAATGGTACAAATAGTAATGGCCAAGTTTCCGAAGCTAGTAAGAAAAATCTCCAGAGTTTGATTCCAACTGTTTCTCTTCTGTATTAGTTTGCTAATGGTGTCTAACAGATTACCGTGAATTTAGCATATTTAAACAACATGTGTTTATTATCTCACAGTCCTCTAGGTCAAAAGTCTGAGAATGGTGTGATAGGATTCTCTGCTCATAGTCTCAAAGGTTGATATCAAGTGTCAGCCAGGCTGAGTTGTCATCTGGAAGCTCTGGGGAAGAATCCACTTCCAAACTCATTCAAGTTGTTGGTGGAATTCAGTTCCTTGCAACTGTAGGACTGAGGTCCCTGTTTCCTTGCTGGCTGTCAGCTAGGAGCTGTTTTTAGCTCCTCAGAGTCACCCACATTCATTGCCAATTAACCCCTCTATCTTCAGACTAGCAATGGTAAATCTTTCTTGTGTCACATTCCTCTCACGCTCTGAATATTTTTGTTCAGGAAAAGCCTAGTCCCTTTTAAGGGTTCACCTGATTAGGTCAGGCCCACTAAGGACAATCTCCCTTTCTTAAATCTGATTTGGGACCTTAATTACATATGCAAAATCCCATCATAGTAGAACCAAGATTAGTGTTATACTGAGTAACTAGAAAGAGATATGTGTACACTGCGGGGCAGAGAATCTTGGTGGTCATCTTTGAAGTCTATACATCGATCATGTTCCTTGCTCTACTTTGCTTAAGATTTAAATTCCAAAGACAGACCTGTTTAACCTAGCCTGGTCACAGGTTCACCTTTTGGCTAAGTGAAACTGAGACACCTTGATTAATACTGCTCGCTGGACTGATTACAATGGAGGCAGTTATTTTCCAATGGATACTTGATATTTTCTTATTTAAAAAGTAAAACTAAAATGCCATGGAGGAAAGAAAAAATGTCTTTGCATGTCCCCTGTGTTTTGAGTCTTGTTGTCTATGGAGAGAGATTGAAAAGAATCTTTTTTCTAAGGAAGGTAAGAAAACAGGAGTCCAAGGCAGAAGTTCCATTCCTTAATAGGGCCTGTAGCATCTTCTCTGTTGTCTCTCCTAGGTCAGAATCTGGGCATGACTGAACCATTTAACAGGTGGAAAAGGAAATGCTCAACCAAGGTACAAGAAAGCTATAGAGATTTAGTGTTCTATAGAGGTGTGTAGAGAGATGTCTTTACTGAGATGAATGCAAAAGTAGATTGTCAGCGTAAGCAGAATTTTTAAATGTAGAATGTGAAAAATGTATTCAGCCAGTGTTACTGAAATGTTCCCTGGAGAAAGGAATAGTCATGTTAATTAGAAAAAATGGACATGTACAGATATGAAGTTTGGACAATTTAATTTAGAACATCCTTTAAAATAAAGGTGGCTACTCTCCCTTTGATCTTTATGCTGCTTGGACAATAATGAAGCACAATTCTAGAGTGCTCTTAAGATTCCCCTAGTTGATGAGGTTCACAGTTTATAAAAATTCCTTAATGCCAATGAAAATACTGAGACCAACAACCTAAGACCTGATTTTTCAAAGTTACTGCCCATAATATTTCTAATTCTATGCCAATTTCTAATTTTAAGTGTTAGACTGTTTATATATTTTTTGCCTCTGGTTAAATAATCAGCCATTTGGAAAGAAGAGTATTATTATTAAATTTCTGGAAGAAAAATTTGTACAAGAGCCTTTTAAGAATTCGTATAGCTCTCCCTGGGATCTGTCCTCTGAAGCCCTAGTCTCAGCTCCCAGCCCCCACCCACTATGTTGGTGAGCAGACAAGCATCTCAGGCTGGCTTCTAAGAGGAGAGAAGGGGGCCACCAGCCAAAACTCCAGGCAGTTTCTGAAAGCCAGAGAAGGCAAGGAAAGGAATTCTGCCCTAGCCTCTTGAAAGGAACACAGCCCTTCTGACATCTTGAGGTTTGTCCAATGACACTCATTTTGGAATTCTGGCCTCCCAGACTCTGTGTGGCTGAGAGGGTCCTGGTGCTCCAGCCAGGTGTCAGGCCTGAGTCTCAGAGGTGGGAGAGCCGAGTACAGGATATTGGGTCACCAGAGCCCTCCTGGCCCCAAGTAATATCAATCGGCCAGAGCTCTCCAAGAGATCTCTGTCTGAACGCCAAGACCCAGCTCCACTCAATGACCAGGAAGCTACAGTGCTGGACACCCCATGCCAAACGACTAGCAAGACAGGAACACAACCCCACACATTAGCAGAGAGGCTGCCTAAAATCATAATAAGTTCACAGACACCCCAAAACACACTACTGGATGTGGTCATACCCACCAGAAAGACAAGATCCAGCCTCATCCACCAGAACGTAGGCACCCTCCACCAGGAAGCCTACACAACCCACTGAACCAACCTTACCCACTAGGGGCAGACACCAAAAACAATGGGAACTATGAACCTGCAGCCTGCGAAAAGGAGACCCTAAACACAGTAAGTTAAGCAAAATGAGAACACAGAGAAAGAGACAGCAGATGATGGAGCAAGGAAAAAACCCACCAGACCAAACAAATGAAGAGGAAATAAGCAGTCTACCTGAAAAAGAATTCATAGTAATGATAGTAAAGATGATCCAAAATCTTGGAAATAGAATGGAGAAAATACAAGAAACGTTTCACAAGGACCTAGAAGAACTAAAGAGCAAACAAACAATGATGAACAACACAATAAATGAAATTAAAAATTCTCTAGACTGAATCAATAGCAGAATAACTGATGCAGAAGAACAGATAAGTAACCTGGAAGATAAAATAGTGGAAATAACTACCACAGAGCAGAATAAAGAAAAAGAATGAAAAGAATTGAGGACAGTCTAAGAGACCTCTGGGACAACATAAAACACAACAACATTCGAATTACTCGGGTCCCAGAAGAAAAGAAGAAAGGGTCTGAGAAAATATTTGAAGAGATGATACTTGAAAACTTCCCTAATGTGGGAAAGGTAATAGTCAATCAAGTCCAGGAAGTGCAGAGACTCCCATACAGGATAAATCCACAGAGAAACATGCCAAGGGATATTAATCAAACTATTAAAAATTAAATACAAAGAAAAAATATTAAAAGCAGCAATGGAAAAGCAACAAGTCACATACAAGGGAATCCCCATCAGGTTAACAGCTGATCTTTCAACAGACACACTGAAAGTCAGAAGGGTGGGGCAGGAAGTATTTACAGTGATGAAAGGGAAAAACCTACAACCAAGATTACTCTACCCAGAAAGGATCTCATTCAGATTTGATGGAGAAATTAAAGCCTTTACAGACAAGCAAAAGCTAAGAGAACACAGCACCACCAAACCAGCTTTACAACAAATGCTAAAGGATTTCTCTAGGCAGGAAACACAAGAGAAGGAAAAGACCTACAATAAGAAACTGAAAACAATAAAGAAAATGGTAATAGGAACATATATATTGATAATTACCTTAAATGTAAATGGATTAAATGCTCCCACCAACAGACATAGACTGGCTGAACAGATACAATAACAAGACCCTAATAAATGCTGTCTACAAGAGACCCACTTCAGACCTAGGGACACATACAGACTGAAAATGAGGTCATGGAATAAGATATTCCTTGCAAATGGAAATCAGAAGAAAACTGGAGTAGCAATTCTCATATCAGACAAAATAGATTTAAAATAAAGACTATTACAAGAGACAAATAAGGACACTACAGAATGATCAAGGGATCAATCAAAGAAGATATAAATATTATATATATTTATTCACCCAACATAGGAGCACCTCAATACATAAGGCAATTGCTAACAGCCATAAAAGGGGAAATCAACAGGACCACAATCATAGTAGGGGACTTTAACACCCCACTTTCACCAATGGACAGATCATCCAAAATGAAAATAAATAAGGAAACAAGGGCTTTAATTGACACATTAAACAAGATGGACTTAATTGATATTTATAGGACATTACATCCCAAAACAACAGAATAGACTTCTCAAGTGCTCATGGAACATTCTCCAGGATCATATCTTGGGTCACAAAACAAGTCTTGGTAAATTTAAGGAAATTGAAATTGTATCAAGTATCTTTTCTGACCACAGTGTTATGAGACTAGATATCAAATACAGGGAAAAAAACTGTAAAAAATACAAACACATGGAGGCTAAACAATACACTACTAAATAAGCAAGAGTTCACTGAAGAAAACAAAGAGGAAATAAAAAATATCTTGAAAAAAATGACAATGAAAACCAATGGCCCAAAACCTATGGGATGCAGCAAAAGCAGTTGTAAGAGGGAAGTTTATAGCAATACAATCCTACCTCAAAGAACAAGACACATCTTAAATAAACAACCTAACCTTACCCCTATAGCAATTAGAGAAAGAAGAACAAAAAAACCCCAAAGTTAGCAGAAGGAAAGAAATCATAAAGATTGGATCAGAAATAAATGAAAAAGAAATGAAGGAAATGGTAGCAAAGATCAATAAAAATAAAAGCTGGTTCTTTGAGAAGATAGACACAATTGATAAACCATTAGCCAGACTCATCAAGAAAAACAGGGAGAAGACTCAAAATAGCAGAATTAGAAATGAAAAAGAAGTAGCAGCTGACAGTGCAGAAATAAAAAGGATCATGAGAGATTACTACAAGCAACAATATGACAATAAAAAGGACAACCTCAAAGAAATGGACAAATTCTTAGAAAAGCACAACCTTCCAAGACTGAACCAGGAAGAAATAGAAAATATAAACAGACAAATCACAAGCACTGCAGTTGAAACTGTGATTAAAAATCTTCCAACAAAAAAATGCCCAGGACCAGGTGGCTTCACAGGTGAATTCTATCAAACATTTAGAGAAAGAGCTGACACCTATCCTTCTCAAAGTCTTCCAAAATATAGCAGAGGGAGGAACACTCCCAAACTCATTCTACAAGGCCACCATCACTCTGATACCAAAACCACACAAAGATGTCACAAAGAAAGAAAACTACAGGCCAATATCACTGATGAACATGGATGCAAAAATCCTCGACAAAATACTAGCACACGTAATCCAGCAGCACATTAAAAGGATCATACACCATGATCAAGTGGGGTTTATCCCAGGAATGCAAGGATTCTTCAATATATGCAAATCAATCAATGTGATAGACCATATTAAAAAATTGAAGGAGAAAAACCATATGATCATCTCAATAGATGCAGAACAAGCTTTTGAAAAAATTCAACACCCATTTACGATAAAAACCCTCCACAAAGTAGGCATAGAGGGAACTTACCTCAACATAATAAAGGCCATATATGACAAACCCACAGCCAACATTGTTCTCAGTGGTGAAAAACTGAAACCATTTCCTCTAAAATCGGAAACGAGACAAGGTTGCCCACTCTCACCACTGTTATTCCACATAGTTTTGGAAGTTTTAGCTACAGCAATCAGAAGAAAAGGAAATAAAAGGAATCCAAGTCGGAAAGGAAGAAGTAAAACTGTCACTGCTTACAAATGACAGGGTACTATACGTTGAGAATCCTAAATATGCTACCAGAAAACTACTAATCAATGAATTTGGTAAAGTAGAAGGATACAAAATTAATGCACAGAAATCTCTTGCATACCTGTACACTAATGACAAAAAATCTAAGAGAGAAATTAAGGAAACAGTCCCAATTACCATTGCAACAAAAAGAATAAAATACCTAAGAATAAAACTACCTAAGGAGACAAAAGACCTGTATGTAGAAAACTATAAGACACTGATGAAAGTAATTAAAGATGATACAAATAGATGGAGAGATATGCCATGTTCTTAGATTGGAAATATCAACACTGTGAAAATGACTCTACTACCCAAAGGAATCTACAGATTCAGTACAATCCCTCTCCAACTACCAATGGTATTTTTCACAGAACTAGAACAAAAAATTTCTCAATTTGTATGGAAACACAGAAGACCCTGAATGGCCAAAGCAATCTTGAGAAAGAAAAATGGAGCTGGAGGAATCAGGCGCCCTGACTTCAGACTATACTACAAAGGTACAATAATCAAGACAGAATGGTACTGGCACAGAAAAGGAAATAAAGATCAGTGGAACAGGAAAGAAAGCCTAGAGATAAACCCACAACATATGGTCACCTCATCTTTGATAAAGAGGCAAGAATATACAATGGAGAAAAGACAGCCTCTTCAATAAGTGGTACTGGGAAAACTGGACAGCTACATGTAAAAGAATGAAATTAGAACACTCCCTAACACAATACTCAAAAATAAACTCAAAATGGATTAAAGACCTAAATGTAAGGCCCGACACTATAAAACTCTTAGAGGAAAACATAGGCAGAACACTCTATGACATAAATCACAGCAAGATCCTTTTTGACCCACCTCCTAGAGAAATTGAAATTAAAACGAAAATAAACAAAGGGGACCTAATGAAACTTCAAAGCTTTTGCACAACAAAGGAAAGCATAAGCAAGACGAAAAGACAACCCTCAGAATAGGAGAAAATATTTGCAAAGGAAGCAACTTTCAAAGGATTATCTCCAAAATATACAAGCAGCTTATGCAGCTCAATATCAAATAAAGAAACAACCCAATCAAGAAATGGGCAGAAGACCTAAAGAGACATTTCTCCGAAGAAGATATACAGATTGCCAACAAACACATGAAAGCATGCTCAACATCATTAATCATTAGAGAAATGCAAATCAAAACTACAATGAGGTGTATCACCTCACACCGGTCAGAATGAGAATCATCAAAAAATCTACAAACAATAAACGCTGGGGAGGGTATGGAGAAAAGGGAACCCTCTTGCACTGTTGATGGGAATGTAAATTGATACAGCCACTATAGGGAATAGTATGGAGGTTCCTTACAAAACTAAAAATAGCACTACCATATGACCCAGCAATCCCGCTTCTGGGCATATACATTGAGAAAACCATAATTCAAAGTGAGACATGTACCACAATGTTCATTGCAGCACTGTTTACAATAGCCAGGACATGGAAGCAACCTAAGTGTCCATCAACAGATGAATGGATAAAGAAGATGTGGCACATGTATACAATGGAATATTACTCAGCCATAAAAAGAAATGAAATTGAGTTATTTGTAATGAGGTGGGCGGGCCTAGAGTCTGTCATTCAGAGTGAAGTAAGTCAGAAAGAAAAAGAAATATTGTATGCTAACATGTATATATGGAATCTAAAAAAAAAAAATGGGTCTGAAGAACCTCAGGCCAGGGCAGGAATAAAGATGCAGACGTAGAGAATGGACTTGAGGACACAGGGAGGGGGAAGGGTAAGCTGGCAAGAAGTGAGAGAGTAGCCTTGACATATATACACTACTGAATATTAAACAGATAGCTAGTGGGAAGCAGCCGCATAACACAAGGAGATCAGCTTGGTGCTTTATGACCACCTAGAGGGGTGGGTTAGGGAGGGTGGGAGGGAGATGGAAGAGGCAGGGGATATGGACATATATGTATACATATAGCTGATTCACTTTGTTATACAGCAGAAACTAACACAACAGTGTAAAGAATTGTACTCCAATAAAGACGTTAAATTCCATATATATGTGTTAGCATATGGTATTTGTTTTACTTTTTCTGACTTACTTCACTCTGTATGGCAGACTCTGGGTCCATCCACCTCACTACAAATAACTCAGTTCCTTTTCTCTTTATGGCTGAGTAATATTCCATTGTATATTTTAAAAAAAGATGTTAAAAAAGTCAAACTACAAAAAAGAATTCATAAAATGGAAGACTATAATCTCTTCCTTTTTGGTACTGAATAACTCAGAAATATGCACAAGTAAAGCAATGAGTGAATATTTAGTCTTGGTTTAATTACCTATAATTGAATCAATTTTAAATAAATAACAAAGCTATCCACTCTTGTATAATGATATAAAATTTATACAGTAATGAAGCTGGGCGTTGAGGTAAATTAGTCATTATTGCCTTCTGAAGATAGCATGTTGTATTAGGAACCAAATCTCTAGAATTCATTTCAGTGTGCATTTGTAGAGCTATTTCATTAACTGAAGTACATTTTAAAGTTGCTTTTTAAAAAGAATTATTTGGTCAACAGTGATGTTTATAGCAATTGGAAGTGATCACTTCATCCTTCCAAGAAAAAAGTTTTACAAATTGGAAATTAATAATTTTCCTTAGACTCTCAAGAGAATTGAGTTTACAGGGAAAAACCATCACCCCAAAATATAGAGAGATGAGTGAATATTGAAAATCACTGCTGAGATCTGCTTACCTGGAGCAGAAGCCACTGAGCCAAAAAAGGTAGGAACACATATCTGGTAATTTTGATGAATTGTTGGAGACTAAGACTGGACTAGCTGGAATGTGAGAAGCTCTGGGGACTGCAGGCTTTTTCTTTGGGAATTCTCCCACCCTTGGTTTCCCCCACCCCTTTATTTTTCTTATTCTGAATTTATCTAATTATAGCTGCTTAAATATACAATAGTAGAAAAGTGTTGGGTGAATATAGCAATTGGATAAGTGAAATGAGTGACAGCAGTGTTACATGGGATGGGAGGGAGGAAATGGAAATACTCTGTTATAAGGTACTTACACTACATATGGAGTGGTATAGTGCTATTTGTTGGTGGGCATAGATTAGTCCAAAATGTTTATCATATACTGTTGTCAGAGTGGAACAAAAAAAATTAACAAAAACAAGATCTAATTATATGCCGTCCATGAGAACTCACTTTAAATAAAAAGACCCACATAGGTTAAAGTTACAGGATAGAGAAAGATATATCATGCTAACACCAATCAATAGAAAGTTGGGGTGCCTATATTAATTTTTAAACAAAACAGTCTTCAGAATAAGCAGGATTATCAGGGATAAAGAAGGGCATTACATAATGTAAAGGGTCCATTTCTCCAAGAAAGCATGACGATTCCAAACGTATATGCATCTAACATCAGCATGTCAAAGTACATGAGGCAAAATGTGATAAAACGGAAAGAAGAATGAGACTGATTTTATATTATGTTTGAAGATCAACACTCTTCTGTCAGTAATTGATACATCAAGCAGGGAAAAATCAATAAGGATGTGGATAATCTGAGCTGCACAGTCAACTTTATCTAATTGACATTTATAAAATACTTTTTCCAGCAACAGCAGAATACATATTCTTCTCAAGTTGCTGTGGAAAATTCCCCAGAATAGACCATAATCTTTACCATTAAACATACTTTAACACATAAAATAGTAGAAATTGTATAAAGTATCTTCTCACACTGCAATGGACTCAACCTAAAAATCAGTAGCAGAAAACAGCTGAAAAATACCCAAATATTTTTGAAATTATACAGCACATTTCTAAATAACTCAAGGGTCAAAGAAAAAGTTTCAAGAGAAATTTAAAAAATTTAACTAAAAGGGGCTTCCCTGGTGGTGCAGTGGTTGAGAGTCCACCTGCCAATGCAGGGGACACGGGTTCGTGCCCCGGTCTGGGAAGATCCCACATGCCGCAGAGTGGCTGGGCCTGTGAGCCATGGCCGCTGAGCCTGCGCGTCTGGAGCCTGTGCTCCGCAACGGGAGAGGCCACAACAGTGAGAGGCCCGCGTACCGCAAAAAAAAAAAAAAAAAAAATTAACTAAAAGAAAATAAAAATACAACTTGTCAAAAACTGTGGGATGCAGCTAAAGCAGTGCTTAGAGGGAAATTTATGGCATAGAAAAGAAAAAAAGTCTAATATCAATAACCTAAGCATCCACCTTAGGAAATTAAGAAGAGAAAATTAAGCTAAGGCAAGCAGAAGAAAGAACTATTAAAGATTAGAGCAAAAAGAAAAGTATCAGGTATAGCAGGTTTTTCTGTTTGTTTCTTCCCTGATAAATCCTAACAAGCTTTAAGGAAGAAATTATACTAATTCTCCATAATCTTTTACAGAAAATAAAAACAGAAGAAATACCTCTTAATTTAAATAATTAGGCCAGCAGTATTCTAATATTAAATCCAAATGAAGACATAAGAAAATTATGTACCAATATTGTCATGAATATAAGAAGCAAAATATTAACAAATAGGATTCAGCAATATGTAAAAAGGATAATACATCTAGATTAAGTTCTTAATTGCAAGGCTTCTTGTATAATCATCAATCAATCAATATAATCATCATATTAGCAGAATGAATTTTAATAAATGATATAGGTGAACAACTTAGAAAGCAAGAACTCTAACTTGTTCCTTTTGTGCTCTCATTACCTGGCACACAAGCAGTGTAATAGACATTTGTTAAGTTAATGAAAACTCTACATAAAATCTCATAGTTTTTCAGGCCCAGCCTCTGAGATTCCAAGGCACAATGTCAAGACCAGGAGGAGGATTGAGGAAAACAGAAAGACTGGCTTGCCTGAAGCTGTTATAAGCTTATGGTTAGAGCTGGGCAAGAGCCCAGGGTGATGTTTCATTAAATCACTGAGCTGTTGGAATGGGCAGAGCACATCTGGAGGGAGCTAAGTGGTTAATTTCAATTCATGGACCCAGCCAAGCTAAAATGCAGCTTGTTCACCAAACCATCCCCTTTTTCCCTATTTTTCTCTGGATCGATCCCAGCTCTAATTAAAATGTAATATTCTCCTTACAAAATAATTATATCAATAGATGCAGGAAAAATATTAAAGAAAAGCACCATTCATAATAAAATTATTGAAAAACTAGGACTATAAGAGAACTTCCTTAACCTAATAAAGGAAGTGTCAAAATCTACAGCTAACATCATACTTAATGGTGACATGATGACTACCTACCCCCTGCATTTGTGATCAGGGCAAGAATACCATCCGTCACCACTCCTATTCACCATAATACTGGAAGAACTACCTAATTGCAGAAAGATAAGAAAAATAATTATAAAGATTGGAAGGAAAGAAATAAAAGTGTCTTTACTTGTAGATGACATGATTGTCCATGTAGAAAACTCTGAAGACTACAGGAAAACAAAAACAATTTCTGGAACTAAGTATAGCAAGGTTGTAGGATATCATGTCAATATACAAAGATCAATTGCTTTCCTGTAAGCCAGTAATGAACATTTGGAAATTAAAATACAAAAATATGGTTTATAAAATTACCAAAAAACAAAGTACTTTTTTATGAATCAAAGTAAATATGTTTAGGATCCGTATGTAGAAAACTACAAAACAAAATGATAAAAAATAATAATAAAAGAAAAGAACTAAGTACATAGAGAGCAATTCTATGTTCAGAGACTGGAAAATTCAATATTGTTCATACAATATTCCTTGTAAATTGATCTGTAGGTTCAGCACAGTCTCAATCAGAATTCCAGAAAGCTATTTTGTAGCCTTGGACAGACTGATTCTAAAATTTATATGGAAAGACAAAGGTTCTAGAATAGCAACATGCCACTGAAGAACAGCATAGCTGGAGTACTCATAATACTTGATTTCAAAGCTTCCTAAAAAGCTACAGTAATTAAGACTTTGTGGTATTGGTGGTGAAATAATAGGAACACTGATCAATGGAAGAGAATAGACAGCCCAGCCCAGAAAAAGAACCACACCAAATAAAACTGATTTTTGACAAATGCACAAAAGCAATTCAATGGAGAAATGATGGTCTTTAAACAATTAATGCTGAAACAACTGGAAGTCAATATGCATAAAACAAGGACCTAGACAGAGGCCCTGTACCTTACACAAAAATTAGCTAAAAATGGACCATAAACTTAAATGTAAAATGCAGATGGGAGCTTATAAACAAGCAAGGGAAGAAGCTAGAATGATCCACCTGATAATGGGTTAGAATTGGAGACATTAGTGTGAACTCACATTTAGCTTAATATAGATACAAATGGATGCATATAAAACTATTTATAGATAAGTGTAAATAAAGGAAGTAATGGAAGTTAGAATCAGAACTATGCCACATATAATGTATACCTATTGAATGGCAATTTCTAAGACTTTTTTAAACAAAAAAGTTTAAAAAAGCTCCTTTGCAGAATGAAGCTTGAATAAGGTGTATTCTTATTTGTGCATGACTCATGTTACATAAGCAGTATAATAATAATTAGTAGTAACAAATTAATAAAAATAGATAATAGGATATTAAACAATTATTTGACAACTTATTTGATATCTGCATTCCATTAGATTATGAGCTACATATGCCAGGGAATTTTTTTTTAGACCAGTACATAGTCATAATCTAGCACACAGCCTGATAAATAGAGGGTACTCGATAATATTTGTCAAATAACTGAGTGAACATGATAGGTGTATTTTTCAGGGGAAAAATTAGATTGGTCTGTGGTAACAGTCCCCAAATCTCATTGGCTTAAAACAAACCCTTCACTAAGTACTCATGATGAGTCCACTGCTGGTTTGAGTAACACTTAAGGACCGTTGGCATCTGTGCAATAATTCAGCAATGCAGGTTGTTTAAGTATTGTAGCTTCATCACCTCAAATATGAGACCTTCTCCCTGATTATTATAGCAGGGGAAATGAGGAGCTGAGAATTGTCCAGGGACTTTTCATCACATTAGCCCAGAAGCAACACATGTTATTTCAACTCACGTTTCATTGGTCAGAACTACTCACATGTTTCCCCTTAACTGCAAGGGGAGCTGGGAAACATGGAAAAGGAAATTAAATAGTTGGTTAACATCATCACCTCTTTCTCCAAAATTATTTGATAAAAGTTAGTTGAATGAATTAATGAGTAAATGATTATAATGTAGATAGAATAACTGAAGCATATGTTTATTATTTAGCCCTCTGTCTGGCAGTTGATATTACCAAACAAACGCCTACTACCTCCAGCTCTCTTTTTTTTTTTTTTTTTTGCGGTACGCGGGCCTCTCACTGTTGTGGCCTCTCCCATTACGGAGCACAGGCTCCGGACGCGCAGGCTCAGCGGCCATGGCTCACGGGCCCAGCCGCTCCGCGGCATGTGGGATCTTCCCGGACCGGGGCACGAACCCGTGTCCCCTGCATCGGCAGGCGGACTCTCAACCACTGCGCCACCAGGGAAGGGAAGCCCTTCCCCTCTTTTATTTAATTACTCTAAGTAATTCGTTGTTTCCTATTAAGGTTGGTTTCTGGGTTACGCAATCTTACATTTTTCTAGGTTCTAAATATTTTATTTCTTTTCACTTTACAAGTATATAATGATATTGACATCTGTCGTTAATGTATAACTGTCTTTAAAGGTCCACTCTGCATAAATCATCTGTTTTAATGATGTTCATCTTTATCCTCTTCATTCAAAGCTCATCGTGAAATGTAATAACATAGGAACCAAACAGCATGTGGGTTTCTTTGATGACCACATTTATAAGAGAAATTGTACTCTCTATTTTCATTCTTCAGGTTTCAGATCAGCTTATAAGGAGACTTTGAAACTTGGCTTCTTAAAGTCTTTGAATATAAACCAATTTACATTTCTAGACAGAAAGTACCTGAAACACTCATTCCTTTAATAATTAAATTTTTGTAATGAAATCAAGCAATCAATCATGTTTCTTAAGAAGAAATAAAAGTAGTATCATAGAGAAGGGAAGAGAGCAGGTAAGATTTGTACATGTTGCAAAGTGAAAGAAATGCTAATTGGCTGCTAGAACCAAAGTGAAGTCAGACTCATATATCCATGAAAAGGAAATTTAAACTTTCTTTTTTGATAGGATACCCAGCATATTAGGACAGGTAAATCCAGTATTGTACTTCTAAGTCTGAGGTCCCCAAATATTTGTAATGCTCTTAAGGGTAATATTGTTTATTTTCAGTATATGAAAAAAACTGATGGATATTATCACTTTCCCCTAAAATGATACAAGCCACCTGAATGAAATTGCTTTTTTCAAATGTAGTCAGTGTAGTGACATTAGTTGTCTTATGCTGAGTTGTACAGTAAATCACACTGACTGAATTCCAAATCCTGGTTCAATCACTTACCTTGGTACCTTGGGCCAAATAATTTTTCTGATCTTCAGTTTCTTCATCTGTAAGTGGGGACCCTAACCATCACACACATCACAGTTTTAGGGATTAATGACATAACATATGTAAGTGTCCAGCATATTTGTCTTTGTCAGATTGGGTGGCTGTAAAAAAATATCACAGACTGGGTGGTTTAAACAAAAGACATTTACTTCTCATAGTCAAGGGTTTATCTCAACCTAATTAGCTCTGAAGACCCTACCTCCAAATACCATGACGCTAAGGGGTTAGGGCTTCAACATATGAATTTTGGGGAGACACAAACATTCAGTCTATATCAATGTCCTAAGTGTTTACCTCATCATAAACGTTTTTATATTAAATTACAATTGATTTATAAATTACATTACAATCAATTATAATCAATTATAATTGATTTATAACATTACATTAGTTTTATAACATTACATTAGTTTCATTAACATTACATAGTGATTCAGTATCTTAATACACTAATGTATTAATAAGTAATAAGTGTAGTTACCATCTGTCACCATACAAAGTTATTACAATATTATTGATTATATTCCCTATGTTGTACATTATAGCCCTGTGACTTATTCATTTTATTACTGGAAGTTTGCACCTCTTAATTGTCTTCACCTATTTTGCCTGTCCACTCCCTCCTCTCTGGCAATCACCAGTTTGTTCTCTATATCTAGGAGTCTGTTTCCGTTTCTGTTTTGTTTGTTTATTTGTTTTTTAGATTCCACATATAAGTGAAATCATACAGTATTTGTCTTTCTTTGTCTGACTTATTTCACTTAGCATAATGCACTCTAGATCCATCCATGTTGTCCCAAATTGAAAGATTTCATTCCTTTATATGGCTGAGTAATATTTATATATATATATTTTTATATATATATATATATATATATATATATATATATATATATATATATAAAATTACTTCTTCTTTATCCATTCATCACTGATGGACGCTTAGGTTGCTTCCATATATTGGCTATTGTAAATAATGCTGCAATGAATATAGGAAGGTATATACATATATATATATATATACACACACACACACACATACATTTATATATATACACATATATACATATATAGAGATATATACATTTTTTCATATATATATGAAAAAATATATCTTGTAGAATTAGTGTTTTTATTTTCTTCAGATAAATTCTCAGATGTGGAAATGTTGGATTATATGGTAGTTCTATTTTTTAATTTTTGAGGAACCTCCAAAATTTTCCATAGTAGCACCAATTTACATTCCCACCAGTAGTACACAAGGGTTCGCTTTCCTTCATGCTCTTGCCAACGCTTGTTATTTCTTATTTCTTTGATAATAGCCATTCTGACAGGTGTGAGTCATTGTAAGATTTTAGTTGAAAAAATTAAAATTGAAGTTAATCCTTATAAACTATAATATTAAGGAGTTCAAAAGTCTGTAAATCCAGCTACTATAAGACCCAGTAGTTATGAAAAGTGGTTTCCCAGCCCCATAGGAAAAGTGATAATTCAATTGGATGGACCAAAAAGCAATTTACTACTTTCTTCAAAATAAAAGAACACTGTGAAATTGGAAAATTCAAGAAGGCAGGACATAAAATATTGCATAACCCTATAGTCCTCCAGAAAGAAAGGAAAAACAAAATAAAACAAGTGTGAAATTAGAGAAAGTGGCATGAAGGCCAGTGTCTTCTAGATTTGCCCAGTATGTATGTGCAGTAAGCTTACTTAATATTTCTCATACTTATTATACAGTATTATTAAAATAATATTAGCTTCTTAATATAGCATTTTAACTTATTTGTTGAATATTTTAGATATACTTAGGCATATTGTGTGCTGGTATATATTATGTTAATACTCTTGAAACAGATTGCATATAGGGATAGTCTGGCACATAGTAGAAGGGGAATAGGCATTTGTTTCTCAAGGATTTGCTTAATGATTTAATAATTGATGGTACTGCAGTTAATAAATATATTTTATTTAATTAGACATAAAAAAGAGTATGTGACATAATCCAGTTCATACCCACGGAAACTGACTGTAGAAGGACCACTTGTTTTGGTTCGCCTTCTCCTGGGGACCTAGGAAGGGTGCGGGAAGAGAACAGTGCTGGTGGAGGGAAGGATTTTCACCACTGGATTTACGAAGCAAGTCAGAAAAGGGAACCCAGAGGTGGGTGCTGCTATAACAAAGTACCTGGAACTGCTATAACAAAGTACCACAAACTGGGTAGCTTAGAAAAACAGCCACTTATTGTCTCACAGTTCTGGAGACTAAGAGTCCAAAATAACGTTTTTGGCAGGGCCATGCTCCCCAGGGCACTAGGGAAGGCTCCGTTTCAGGCTCCGTTTCAGGGCTCACTCCTAGCTTCTGGTAGCAACATCTGTTCCTTAGCATGTAGATTGCCTTCTTCTTGCTGTGTCTCTGCATCATCTTCTCTTTTTGTGTGTCTGCCTCTTTTCGTGACTTTTCTGTTTTTTTTAAAGACACCAGTCACACTAGTTTAGGGGCCACCCTACCCCAATATGACCTCATCTCAACTTTAATTGCATTGATAACAACGCTATTTCCAAATAAAGTCCCATTCTGAGGTTCTGGGAGTTAGGATTTCAACATACAAATATTAAGGGACACATTCAACCCATAATAGTGGTTTTATGGTAATGGGGTTAAAAATTACAGGCAATAATTTAGAGCTGGAAGCATCTTTATGAATAATACAGTTTTCTTAATTCTCTATGAGAAAACTAAGGCCAGTGTGATGAGGAAACTTTGCTGAAGTCATTTTATTTATGCCAGAATTGGGCCACAATTAGGATATCCCTAATTTAGGTTATTTTCTATCACAGTATACCATGCTAAACTCTGGCTCTTATGGATGTTGATGTGCATGTGTACATCCTAAACGGGATCTCATTAGGAAATCCAGTTAGGGTTATTGTTCAGCTGGAAATAACAAAGTTAATACTACCAACCATTACAGAGTATGAAATAGGCTGGAGCTGAAATAAATAAAACTCATAAATTTCTTCCTTCTACCATACATCCCTCTTCATGTGGAGCATGATCAGGAAGAAGTATTTAATTATGGGACAGAAGAGAAATAAGTGAGTGTTGTTAGATAGCCAAAGAAATTGCTTTTCACAAGGTACCAAGTATATAGTCTCACTTCTGTATTGGCAAGAGCCCAGTTGATATAGTCCATAGGGTCATACTTCCAGAGAACAGAGAAGGATCGAGAATGAGTAAATTTCCTTTAAGGGATGAATGAAAAATATCCATCACAAAATTGAAAGAAGCAATAGTATTGAATTACTAGGAATAATGCTAGAGAAAGAAATATTCTTAGATAATGGAAATATATATATATCATATTCATAAGTTACAAAATGGGTCACAAAATAGCATTTTATAATTAAAGTGAACATAGATAAATCGACTAGAGAACAAACAGTAATATTGGAATGAGAGGATAAATGGTTCTAGGGAAGGTATCTCAAAAGAGAAAAAAAAGAATGTGAACTGATAGACTGTATTCAGATGCATTGAGCAGTGATTTTCACTCTATGTAGGGAGACTTGGGATGAATTAAAGTGCCTTAAAAAAACACAAGTAGGAAAGTAAGTATCTTTCTAGCCACAGTCCATCTCTAGACCCTGAGCTCTTCACTCACAGCATTACAGAGATAGAGAGAGAAAGAGCAAATAAAATTACTTTCAGGAAAGGCAAAGAGAGGATTGTCAAGAATTCTCTTCAAAAAAAAAAAAAAAACCACCTTGATTCAATCTTCAGGGTAGAGATAGGGCATGTGAACGAAAAACTCACTAACTCAGTTTAGTGAATCACAGATTAATGAAAGAGAGGTTCCTAACGAATTGGAGTAAGTTTGGGAAGTCTTACATTTACCTCAAATTTCATATATCACCTTAGCAGTCCTCTTGAGTTATAACGTGCTAAGAATTATGTGCTATGTCCATGTAGCCAGATAGGTAGTTTGTGTTGGCTCTGTCTTTCCATAATAAATGGGTTTAAATTTTATGTAAAGAAAGAAAACATAAACAAAAGGCTTAGTGTTTATTTTGGGGGCAGGGAAAAAGTGTTTATTTTTGGGTGCATTTCACTATATAAGCTGATTTGGAGATATCAGAAGGATAAAAGATCAAATGGGTGGTGGCAGTTACTGAAAGCAAGTAATGAGACTGAGACTGAGTCCAAGGTAGTGGTGGTAGGGGAGAACAATGAGAGATTCAGCACAGACACGTTCTTTGACTCACGTTTTCTCTAACACATTTTCTCTTTTCTAATGTTTTCTGGAAGTCACTTAAATATTTCTCCAGGATCAATTTTATTTCCTGAAGCCCTTTAGTGAAAACTTTTTTCTTTTCTGTTCTGAAGCTTGATAATTCTTAGATTAAGAAGCTGCTTTCATTCCACAGTACGTACCTCATACTTTTTAAACTAAGTTTATAAGATACATGCTCTTATCTATTTTCCTAGCACTGTTTGCACCTCCACTCTTTCATTGATTTTCAGAAGAGAAGTTATATGTAAGTCATTTCATTATTTTTCTTCCTTTTGGCATTAAGCCTTAGGAACTGTTTTTGCATTAATCTGTGAAAGAAGCGTCACACTTCATTTACTGACTACACAAAAAGAAGTTTTCATTTCCTACTGCTGAATATAGACCAACACAAATCCTCCGTTGGGGGTGAGAATCTTTTCCTTAATGCCCAGGAACATCTATAAAGCTTTCTACAGAAATTTGAATATTAAACACAGGAATTTTATTTTGAAATTAAGAAACTTTTCTTTTTTACTATTTATTTTCAAAATCAGGCAGATTTATCTCTGCATTTATCTATTACAATTTCTATGCTCATCCAATTACAAACACCAGCAGGTGTTAAAAAAATGTTTCTGCACTTCATTCACTCTGTATACTTTATTGCTTATTGTCTTGTCACGTGTAAGGTATTGAGGAAATAGTGATGAAAGAAATGAACATTGTTCCTATCCTCAAGAAGCTTGTGATCTTATTTTATTAATGTAATACCCAATAATATTATTTTTCCAACACAAAATTATTTACTTTATAGCTTTTATTTACCTGAAAGCATTGCCTCATTCCTTTGTATAATACTAGGGCAAATAAAACAGTTGTTTGATGGATATAATTCATGTTTTGGGTAGACTTTTTAACAGATTAACCACAAAGCTCAGGGTATGTGCAAAGGTGTTAATTTGAATCCCTCTCCTACAACATACATGTTTCTCAACCTTAACATTACTGAGGATACTGGCATATGCACTCTGGCAGGGCATTCTGTCCTGTACCCCTATAAAAATACCTGAAGGACACAGAATATAGGTCTAATAGTGAAATAAGTTTATAATCATAAACTTAAATGAAGAAATAACATAGGAAAATGTAAATAAAGTTGGTTTCTAATTATTTTTAAAACATAAGCAGTAAAATCTTGTTATTTCTTAATGCAAGTAAGTTAAAAAACAAATGTCAAGTTGGGAAAACTATCTTCAGCTTATATGATAAAAAATTAATGTATATTATACAGAAAAACTCTTCCAAATCAATATTGTAAAGAAACAAGATGAAAAATGTATGTACAACAAATGTAAAATACTCAGCTTCAGTGCTAATTAATAGTTTGAATTTCACCAAAATATTTATTTTATAAGATTGCAAAAGCATTTCCATGATAATACCTAGTATTTGTTACTAAAAATTAAAGTACATATTTCCTTATACTGATGATGGTACTATAAACTGGTAAAAATGCTTTCTAGATATTAATTTGGCAATCTTCATCCAGGTTTCACACGGTCATGTCATTTGTCCACCTCATTTCATTTCTAAAAGTTTACCCAGAATAATACTCAAACAGCTACATAAATATTTATGTTTGATGATGATAATAGTATTGTTATCTCTAATAATAGATAAATGTGAATCAAAGGCTCTTCTCAAATAACTGAACTTTAGGTGGTAACATCTATTTGGGTATCTGTGACGTCTGAGCATTAAGTAATAGGATCTTGGAATACACATGACCAGTGAAAGAAAGAAGTGAAGAAAAAAAAAAAAAGAAAATCAGGACATTTACTAAGAGAAAAAGGAATGGTTCTGGGGAGACAAGTTCTTCTCACCTCTGCTTTATCTAAAAAGTGGTCATTGTAATAGAACCTACCTAAAATAAGTGTTGTGAGGATTAAATGAATTAATCAAATAAGTTTGCTTAGAGGAAGCTTAGTATATAGTAACTGCTACAAGTGTTGTTATTGTTTTATTACTATTATTAATAAAGGGGAAACTTCTACTTAGGTTAAATGACTTCAAAAAGCTCATCCAGATAGACTGAATTCAAAAAATTATTTTAAATCATACTTAGAGTAACATTGAGGGTTTTCTATGTGTATGTCTATGAGTTTTAACAGTCCGTAGATTAATGTAAACAGCAACAAAATAGGGACATAAAACAAGTTGTTTTTAATGCTGTTAGTTCTGGCTGATAATTTAAACAAATTTATGTATAGGAGCTGTTCAGATTCTCTTAGAAAGTCATCCTCTTTGTCTTCTTTTCTTGCTTGCTTCTCTCTGTAAGATATCAAAAGAATGTGTAGAGAAGGGTGGGAGGGCTTATGTGATCTCCTAAAGAATGGAATGACTGGATCATAGAGACCTATGTATTTTGGTCTCCTGAGAAATGTTCCATTTTTTGCCTGATTGCTGCTTGTTCTACCTGCATTTGCTTCTGACGTTTTTGGTGAAAAAAACTCAGAGTACATAATCTCTTGGCTTGATCAGAGTCTAGGGATTACCCTTAGTTATCTTAACCTCACCTCTGCTCTAGCTGGTTGTGGGCCTTTGCATCTCTGCCACGTCTCCTGTGTTCCCAGAGTTTACCCCAGCTTCTTCTGTGGGGTCCAGTTACTCTTGCCTTGGCAGATTCCATGGCAGGCTATCTGGCTCTCAGATCAGTGCTCTGCTCCATGGCTAAACGAGCACAGTGCAGAGGACAACTAAAAGGTGATGTCTTTACAGGATGTTAAACAGGAAAGAAGGGCAAGACTCTCTTGTTCTCTCAGTAATATCCTATTTGTATGAATTACAGCCCTTTTTCTTGGTGAAGGGAAAAGTCAGACACAAAGCATAAATATTTCACTTTCTGCTCCCTGACTGTTTTTCCTTCCCACAATCCTTTGGGGTGAGAAGGGGCCAACTTCCCCCCTACTCAAAGCATTTGGTCCTCACTTACGTAAAATTCTGAGTCTTGCTCTTGACAGGTGTATTAGTGATCTGTTGCTATATAATGCTATTGCCACAAATTTAGCAGCATGAAACAACACATATTTATTATCTCACAGTTTCCGTGGTCAGGAGTTCAGCACAGATTAGCTGGGTCCTCTGAAAGGCTGCAGTCAAGATGTCAGCTAAGGCTTCAGTCTCATCTGAGTGTTGACTGGCTCACTCAGGTTGACATAATTCAGTTCATCACAGCTGTAAGACTGAGGGCTTTAGTTTCTTGCTGGCTGTTGGATGAAGGCTGCCTTTAGCTCCTAGAAACCATCCTCAATTTCATTTCATGTGGAGTTTCCCAACATGGCCACTTGTCCCTTCAAAGCCAATAAAGGAGAGAGAGACTCCAGCAAGTTAGATGTTAATAATCCTATGTAATATAATTACATATTCATTTATACATAATTACATACATGCCATCATTTTTACCATATTCTCTTTTCTAGAAGGAAGTCATAGGTCATGCTCACACTCAAGGAGCGGGGACTCACACGAGTGCAGAACAGTAGAGGTAGGGAACATGCATACACATTTAGTAAACACCAGAATATTTTAATAAATGTATAATCTTTGTATTTTGTGGTTTTAAGTAAAAAAATATGGCTAGAAGTCCACGTACTTATTTCCTGTGTGCACTGAATTAAAATTAACCAATTCCCTCTTGACTAAAGCAGAGAAATGGGCTCCAGGTTTGCAAATTAAAGTTTATACTTTATAAACAAAATGTTTTTTTTTTTTTTTTGCCTTAAGTGTGATTTCTTGCTAGTCAGAGAATTTCTTCTTAGAGACTTTTTTATGGGTACATTTTTGGCACTACACATCTCAATTGCATCTAGTTGAGGCTATGTGAATAGTTCAAGTCAATGGAATGTGGACAGAAGCAATGTATGTCACTTATAGGCCTTGGGGAAAAAGAATCCTCCACATATCCAGTCTACTCTTTTTTCTTCTATAGATGGTGACATCAAAAGACCAACAGAGTGTGGGTTCTGAATAACTGCATCGAGTAAAGCACTCCTACCCACCCATGTCTCATACACACCATATTGCACTGTAGAAGCAAGAGACCTTTATTGTGTTAAGGTCACTGAGATTTGGGTATTGTTGGTTAAAATAGTTAGCCTGACCCAGACTAACACAAGTAAAAATTATTATTTCTTCAAGATGTGAGGAGAAGATCATCTAGCAGTTTTTCAGATGATAAAGGGTTTTAATTAATGTCATGGATGAAGTATTTAGTTTTCTAGGTTAGGCAATTATTACAGACATTGCCATATTTTGAAATATTGATTTATCAGTGTTCCTTCTTTTTGCCTTTGGCTAAATACAGCATAGAAAAAACAAAAACTTTTCAAAAATGGTGAAGAAGAAAAATAATTTCACCATCTTCTAGGTTTCGGAAAGTATGATTTAGAAGTACTTGTTTATGTTTACAGACAGTGACCAGGGATAAATAAATATACCCAGGTACTGTGTTGCTCAGATTAATGTTTCAAGTCTTTTTTTTTTTTTTTCTGTGAGGTCCTAAAGAGGTAATAAAATTGAAAGTGAAACTTTTCCCCACAATTCCCATTTATATGCTCTATCAACGAGGTCACACTACCATTAATTATCTAGAAGATACTGTTCCCATAATGTCCATGGGGACTTACTCAAAAACATGGTAGATTTCACTGTCAGTGCATTGTTTCTCCTGTAATAGACTACTTTTCCTTTCTTTAATTTTATCCTATTAGTGATGGTTCCTTCACCTCCCCAAGCTTCTTTCCCCCTTGAACAGTGATAAAGAAATCTTATTTAAAGTAACTAGCAAAGCTTAACTAGAACATGCTCTCAGATGGTCCTCATTATAAGTAAATACTATGTATTGTAGATATGATGTTTGTGAATTATATAAAGTATGAATTCATGATTTATTACTCAGTTTTGTTTGTAGCTATGGAACTTTCATCCTGCAAAGTTTAAATCTGGGGACTAAAATGGCAATACTTCAAAGCTATATGAAGCTATGGTAACTTTCTTAAGGAATAATGTATACTCGAGAATGTTTATCTATCTTGTTCTTTCTATTCATATTGTAGAGGGCAGTGCAACTCTTATCCTTGTGGGAAAAGAGAAGGGCAAGTCCCCAGAGAACTAAGTGAAACACTTATAGAGATTGGAGTTGCCCCTGCAACTAGGTTATCACTCATTTTACCTTCAGACTGATGGCCTCGGTGCTGTATGGAACCATAGTAGGGTAGTATGGTTTCTGTAGGCAGAGAAATTGAAAACTTGACGTGTCCCCTGGAATTTGTCACCCATGTGGATTTGCTTCCTACCTGGATAATTTTGAAGGCAGAAGCCTTGCTAAATTATCCTGCAATGAAAGGCAATAGAAATGGAATAGGATAGGTTCAAGTTCCAGCTTTTGGTATAGCAAAGACACATGAGCTTTTAACTCCATAAAATGAACTTCAAAATGAATCAAGAATAAATATGACCATTTTATTATTAGAATTATCAGGTAAGGAATAAGGATTGGGTAGAGAATGGCAGAATGTTGATAATTGTTACAGCTGGGTGATGAGTACTTGGAGTTTATTTTACTCTTTTGTGTACTTTGTATACATTTGAATTTTCCAAAATCCAAAGTTTTTATGAAAGAGTGACATTATTTGCATGAAGAACTGAGTATTAGGCACAAAGCATGGCTCTAGGGAGTCCAGTGGTGATAGAAGTTAGATGCTAGATGATGGTGAGTTAACTTATAGGAATAGTAGTGGAGGTAGTAAGAAATGAATAGATGTATTTGTAATATATTTAGAAGTTAGAGCTAACAGTGTTTGATAATGAAATCTATGGAATGTGACTGAAAAAGAGCAGTTATGACTGTACATCTAAATTTTCTCTCAATTTCTGGTATTTAACACATTAGTGACCAGAGATGTATTATCACCACAGGCGTTAGTTTCTGCAAAAATCCTGTGGTCAATAATGTGTTAAAAATGAATTTATTAGCCTAGCAATATTTTCTCCTGGACTGTGGTGTTTCTCAAGGCCTATTGTTTGAGAATTAGAATTTACAAATAGACAGGTAAGATTAGCTGAAGACTAAAATGTTTCTCCAAAATTGAAACTGTCCCATTTCAAAGGAGAGATGTCACCTTTTCAAATACAAACTGGTTTTACTACTCTCCTTAGCATTATTCATAGATAGCCCACAGATCATTAACAATAAGTATTATATAGCAATCTACTAACTGTTTATAACTGTTTATATACCAATATACTAACTGTGTATATATATTTCTTGCTTGATACATTTCAGGATAATATAACTTTAAATAATAGTGATAATTATTATTATGGGCTCAGAGAGAAGTCACACTGTGACGTTAACAACATCCAGTTGAGTAAAGGTGTGGGAGAAACCTGGGAACTGCCGTATTTATTGTCCCAAGGATGAGTAGGCATAAGTTCAAAGTGTGACATCTCTAAGGGGTATATGAACTCCAGTTTCATCTCAGGAGCTTCAGTCTACTGTTCGGGATTCAGTAGAAGTAGAAATATTAGGCACTTCTTGAATTAAATTGAACTAGCAGCATAATGATTCTTTGCAATCAGAATATTGGAAATAGGATCACAATCAGTAGCAGGGATTATGGTAGGTTGAATCAGGCTTTCTTTAGGGAACCCCCCAGGCTATATCAACTTTAAAGGCAGGGCTCCAATTTATATGTGAGGTACTTGATTTGATATTGGGAAACCAAAGTTTGAGCACAAAAACAACTCCTTAATGAGACTTTTATTGACTTCCCAGTCAAAATTACCCTGATCCCACCCTACTTCTCTAATATTATTGCTATTTCATTTTATTCGTAGCATCTATCACAATTTGCAATGATCTCTAGTTTATGTCCTTATTACTAGTTTCTTCTCCTTAGAATGTAAGCCCCTCAAAAGGAAAGATCTTCCTCGCCTTGTTTACCCTTATATCACAATCATCTAATATAATTTCTGTTGCAGAGTAGGTAGTCTATAAATATTTATTAAGGTAGTGTTAATTCAAAGCTGAGCCCTTAGTGGGCAGGAAAGAGTTAACAGCAGTATTGCAATCCATTCTCTCCCATTAGGAGAGTGTACATGGGAAAAACCAAAACAAAAGAAACCAACAAAAAAATCACAAACAAAAACTAGGTGTGTGGCCAAATCTCCTTGAAAACATGGTATTGATAGGCCTCTTGACAGGCACATTAATGGTATTTGCTAGTGGGAGAGTGTGCATCTATGAAATGCTTTTAGCAAGATGTGCTTGGTCTATCTAGGTCCTGGAGTATGTCACGCAGTTCTCCAACTATTGGAGAATAAAAGGGAGATGTTTCAAGACCAAAATAGCTCCCTTTCATGTAAGGGATATGGCTTCATACATCACTTAGAAAACAGAAAGCAGTCTAATGTGGCAAGAAAGGACCAGGACTGTAGCACTGGCAACACTGCGTCTCTCTCTGCTTTGCCTGTACCTCATGATTATACTTGAAATAATTAGTAAAGCTTAGTACTGGGTAAGATCCCCTGTTCTTATGAGTCTAATCTAAAAGTCAACCTTTTGTGCTATGACATCTACTGAATTGGTCATATAGTAGGAGTAAGAGGGAAGCTGCTGATCTGAGACTACTTATAAACTTAGTTTACATGAGGATTGGGGAATGAGTGGGGCTAAAGTTTACCTGTTGAAGAAAGAGCCTTTATCTGAGAGAGCCTGAGGAATCTCCTGATTGTCATTTAAAATTATCCTTGCGGGGCTTCCCTGGTGGCGCAGTGGTTGAGAGTCTGCCTGCCGATGCAGGGGACACGGGTTTGTGCCCCAGTCCGGGAAGATCCCACATGCCGCGGAGCGGCTGGGCCCGTGAGCCATGGCTGCTGAGCCTGCGCGTCCGGAGCCTGTGCTCTGCAACGGGAGAGGCCACAACAGTGAGAGGCCCCGCGTATCGCAAAAAAAAAAAAAAAAAAAAAAATTATCCTTGCATATCCCTCTTGTACAGTCCAATTTAATTTCAAAATATTAATTAGGTTAGTTCATAATTGTATTGTAAATTGGATATTGTCCAATTAGAGTTTTTATAATTATTTGACAAGTAGATAGCAAAGAGAGCTGGTAAACTCGTGAATAGATCTCTGAAGATCAATATCTTATATAAGCATGAATTTCACCCCACCCTTTTTAGGAAAACAAATTCACACATTTCACAGCATTAACTTTCACACATGAAGCACAAAACTGTATAATATCATAGCACAAATTTGTCTTCAAATAAATGATTTTTTCTAAGCTTTCATTGGTCATTAAAAGGACTGTTACGCATATTTATGTTTTACAATGTACTTTCACAAATACTACCTCATTTGGTTATTACAACAATTATATGAGAGTAAATACTGTCCAACTTTCATTGATTAAAATACTGAATTTTTGAGTCCACATATTTTGATTCTAAATTGAAGATTATTTCTAGTTTTTCAGCATTCCAGTTCAACCCTTAGCTTTGAGAGGAGTGCCCATGAATCCCTTTGAAGTCTGCATACTCTGGTTCAGAAATAATTCTAAATATATATAATGTGTTATGCAATAATTTATTCATAGATGTACTATTTCTAATAATAAAAAATAGAAATAATCTAAATGCAGAAATGACACGTGGATTTAAGGTAAGTTGCACTCATTAAATGATGTCTATGAACGTTGTAAAGCATAGGATAGATTATATGCATGTAACGATGAGAGAACTGTGTAGAAAGCCATTTGTGCGTGTGTGTGTGTGTGTGTGTGTGTGTGTGTGTGTGTATAATTAAGTTAAAATAGGCATAGAAAAAGGTAGGCAGAAAATAAAATGTTAAACGGTTTTGTCTCTTAGTGGTGAGATTATAAGTAATCTAATTTTTATCCTCATACTTTTTGAATTTTCATATTTTCTATAATTATAATTTCATAATTAGAAAAATATAGTTTATAAACATATGTAGGAATTTTACATTAGCATGCACACTGTTGTGGAAATTTCTACTCTTTCATCTTAATCAAATAATGGGTTAAAAAATAAATGAAGTCCAGAGAAATACAGACTCACATCAACTCAGTGATACATCAGAGATGCTTTTTGTCTGGTTCACCAGGACATATATTCATATTGTAAAATTTAACTTAAAAATTAAGCTTTTGAATGCTTTTCAGAATAACTACTGGAAGTGTTATAAAATGGCATAAAAGAATGTTGAGTCTGGCATTTTAAAAATGTGGCTTATTAGCAATAAAACAGATCGGTGAAGGATACAAGCATATGCCTGTAGGCACCAAAGTTAAGCCAAATACATAAATCCTTATGGAGACTTAATGGAGAGTAATAGAAAAGAGCTGAGGAAAAAGAAACATGAAAGATGAGACTAGTGTGATACGTTTCAAATCAGCCTATAACAGTATAGCCAATGGAAAAAGGGAGACAAATGAAAACAAAATCTATGCAAAGGAAGAAGAAAGAAGTTGATAGACAATTATACAATCTTAAACAAAAGAGGGTTCAAGCCCTTATGAGGTTTACTTCTGTAAGTGACTGTACTACCTGTCTGTGAACAACTCCAGTGACAAAAATATCTCACCAGTCAAAGGTAGCTCTTTCCAGGTCTGTGTGATCCTAGCTATTGCGAGAGTTTTTCATTTTATTTTTGGTGATGTGTTTTGGTCAAATACCTTGTAAACTCTACACATAACCTCTTTTTTCCCGCTGTAATATTACATAGACTATGTCTAACACTCTTGTTTTCACCCTGTAGCTCTCCTGATATATAAATAAATATTTCTCTCTCACTTTTTTACCTTAAAATTTTCCAGCTCAGTTAAGTAATTCTCACAGGTGCTTTTAAGGTTTCCACTACTCTGTCCTTTTCTGTCTGAATATTCTCTGGATGGTAAAAGTGTATTTGAAAATGCAATCCCTTGCTCTGGGCAAAAAAAAATTCATGCATGAATATAGCACCTTGAGGTTGAAAGGAAGTATGACTTCCCTCAGTCTCAATACTACAAGTTTATGGCAGTGTAGTCTCAGAGCCTGTTGGCATTTTGGACAATGATGTGACATGGTTTATGCATAATATCTTCTCTTGCCATTTAACATCCCTGTCTTTTTCACTCTTACAGCAGCTAACTTGTATCTCTCCATGTTTTATTTTTGTGGTGACCAAAAACTTCCTCTTTACCAACTTGATCTTCTGTATTAATTTGTAACACATTTTCTGTTCTGAATGTGAGAATCCTTGTGTCTCCTCATTGTATTTTTCAAGGAAGTTGCCTCCTATACATTTAAGCTTTCATACTAGCTCCCCATTTGGTAGGTAGTGTTCTCTATTTTCAAATAAGTAACAGATACAACTTTTGGTAGCAAGGGATAAAAGTAATGCTCTGTAGAAATCATTAATTTGCTCCATTGGTTATCAAGTGACTTTTGTTTTGTGCTTATGATCCTGGACCCACCTGAGTAAACTAGTTAAGTTTTTCAGTTTGTCTACAAGAGTGTTCTGAGAGATTTTTTCAAATGACTTCCTGAATTTCAGATATTCTACATTCACCATATTACCTGGTTTATTGTTCTGGTGTTCTTGAAAAAAAAAGGAAACAAGGCTACTCTGCTATGATGTGTTTCAGTGAATTCATGCTGGCTCCCAATTATCACAATGTCTCTTTCTAAAGCCACCATTACCTTTCATTTGGAGATGTGTTTTATACATACACAAGGATCATATTACATTAATCTCACTTCCCTCTGCTTTAAAAAAAAAATCAGTATTACTTTTGATAGCTATAATTTTGGCATTTCTCTTATTCTTCAAAATTATGAGTAGTGTTAACAACTATTACCTATAAAACTTATAGTGTTTATTTACCAAAATCATCCTTTGCAATAAATCTTGTTTTTCTTCTCCTTTATATTTTATTTTATAATTGAGGAGATAAGCTCAAAAAGCTTGGCAAGAGACACCCAAATAAGCAGGGGAAGTTAAAAACTTTCACCTGGTCTTCTGATCCAAATTCTGGGTGTTTTTCCCCTCAGGATATCTGACTTTCAATGGTCATTGCATGAGATTATCCACAAGTTACTAGAGCATCTAGAAAGGTATACATTGTCTTTTCACACATATTAGATTTTAGGTTTTCAGGTTTTTCATCTGAAGAACACATCCCAGAAAAAGAGGAGAAAGGAAAAATATGGATATTAGGTAGGACAATACAATAATGGTTGCTAATCTTTACTGAGTGTTTATTACGTGGCACTATCTTAAGTGTTTCATACAAACTTACATGTTTTATCTTCACAACACCTCTATGAAGTAATATTATCATCATCCACATTTATTATAAATATGGAAACTGAAGCACAGAGAAATTACATAATCTTCCCACGGTCAAATAGCTAGCAAGTGGCAGAATTTGAATTTCCACCCAAGCCGAATGTATTGCCTTGAGTCAGTAATACTGACTCCTAATAGTTACTGAACAATGCATTTAGTGAGCTTTTACTCATAACAACATAATTAAAGAAAAAAAATATTTACATGCAAAGATAAAGAGATATAGATATATAGGTAGATATATGAATATATAGATACCCTTGCACATTTTCCATAAGAGAGCACAAGAGGGGCTTCCCTGGTGGTGCAGTGGTTGAGAGTCCGCCTGCCGATGCAGGGGACACGGGTTCGTGACCCGGTCCGGGAAGATCCCACATGCCGCGGAGCGGCTGGGCCCGTGAGCCATGGCCGCTGAGCCTGCACGTCCAGAGCCTGTGCTCCGCAAGGGGAGAGGCCACAGCAGTGAGAGGCCCGTGTACCGCAAAAAAAAAAAAAAAATTAAAACTGAAAGGCAATAGCAATAATACTAAAAATTTGTGGTATATTTCTCAAGTAGAGACTAAAAGGAGATGGACAGGCCTGAAAGAGTATATTAGCAAGATTAAAAGTAAATGAGCTAAGTGTCCAACTCAAGAAAGTAGAAGTAAATAATAAAATTAAAGAAAGTAGAAAGAAATAATAAATAGAAGAATATATTAAAGTGAAAGTTAAGAAACAATATGGAGTATAAAAAAGACTAAGAATAGATAAACTTCTAGAAATATTGAACAGGAAAACAAGGTGATAAAGACAAAATATAAATAATGAAAAGGGAGCCTTTACAGATAAAAAGAAACCAGAGTTATGTTTTAAATAACTTTATGACAATGAATTTAAAATTTAGATGAAATAAATTTTATCAAATTAATTCAAGACAAAGTGGAAAACCTTAAAAAGTCTATTACAATCCAATAAATTGCATAAATTTTATTTTTATATAGACTCCCAAGTAATATGTGATTAAAAAAATATCACCTGCATTGTTTTATAGGCAATATTTTATTTGTAGAAGTCCAATATAAATTTGACATCAAATTAGATAGGAACAGCATAAGAAAATAAATTTATGAATAAATATTAATGCACATAATCTATAAATGTACAAAGAATCCATCATGACAGTAGAGCTCATTACAGAAATGCAAAGATGGTTTAACATTAGATTACTATTAATGTAATTGACCATAGGGCAGAAAGAGAGGATGAGAGTGAAGCCCACTACATTCCTATGTGCTGTGTGGCAAAGAACATATGTTTCTTGTGGGTTAAAAGAACATGAATTAACTAGGCAGTATTCCATGTAAAAGTTTTCTGCCCTGAGGAGGATTCCCATAGTGTTGTTTATTGGCTCTGGCTTTAGGTAAGACGGGTGAAAGATTAGGGTTTGATCTAGATTCTACAGGTCAAGAAATTGCACAGTGTTTGCCTGAAGGACACATGTCCATCAAGCCCTCCATAAAAGATCCAGTATTTGTAAGACTACCACACAGAGGTTTGCCAGCTACTTATTGTTATCCAGAGAAGCAGCAATAAGCAACAAAGAAAGAATGAACAACCACCACCACAAACAGGTCTGTTAAGTAAAAACAAAAACAAGAACAAAAACCCTTTGACTTTACTTCTTCCTCTTCCTCACCTCAAATCTCTAGAAAAGAAGGATTTAGAGTTAAGTATCTTATAGCCAGACATTGCCACCTAGATCCTCTTCTCCTACCAGTCATATCCCATCTCTAAACTGGGGTGAGGATAGAGAGGAGATGAGATTTAAATGGAGGTTGTGGTTAATGCTTTAAAGCAGAATTTATCTTTAAAGTGAGAATTTATGAAACTCATGCAAAATATAAGTAAGGAACTGGAAAGGGAGATTCAGCAGAACATGGGTGAAACCAGTAACTGCAGGAAATTAAAACTATATCATGTTTATATACATCTGAGTGTAGACTGCTCATTAAAATGGGTATATCCTAGAAAACTCACTTGTACATGTAAAAAAGGCATGTAAGGGATTTTCAATGCAGTATTTAAATGGTGGAAATCAGGACAATGTACATGCCCACCAATGGGGTATTAACATGGATCTGAGTTATAAACATGGATACTAAGTTGTGTAAGGATGATTACAGTATGATTATATTTAAACTGTATGTTTTCAAACCATACAATGGTACCTTCTTAAGCAGATATATATGTGTTAATACATATATATACTTACATATACGATAATATTATAAAATATGCATGAGGAGGATATTCATCATCTGTAGAATATGGGAGAACATTCAAGAAACATAATGGAGTGAGGAGGCTTAGCAATATGTGTAATGTGTTATTTCTTTCAACAAAAAGGTCAAAGCAAATTTTGTATAACATTAACCTTTATTTTAGCTAGTATAACAGTATCTAGTGTACTATTGTTTCTGTAATTAAAATATTTTAAAATTTAAAAGTAATACAAATATCTTGACATACTTTTCTATAAAATTTAGTTGGCAGTATAATGTAGATTATGTTAATATTGATTTAGTTCTTTACCTCCCTTGGGAGAAAAGGAATCACTTTGAACTTATATCAAGTATTCCTTCTTATTGTCATTTGCATCTTCATGAGTGATTAAAAAAAATCAGTTGTCTCTTTGTACTTCCTTTGGGAAGGCTAAGTGTCATTTTATTTTCCCTGAAAAGCTCTTCATTAAAACAAGATCCAACACATATGAATCACAATTTTTTATTCTTTTATTACCTCAGCCTGATGAACTGGGGCCCCTCCTATATACTTAACTAAGCTTATCTAGTTTTGATTCATTGTTTAGAGCAGGAAATTATTCCAGTCTTTTAAAGGTACTGCAGTGTTAAGAATATGTTTCCTTGTGAAGGGTTAATGCACGTCATTGGACTCTAAGCCATTTTTTCGAATCTTCTTTTCCTAAATAAAACTTCTGAGCATACTTCTCCTTAGTGATAATGATCACAAGAACATGGAACCCACAGTCTATTTTCTTATTAATCTTACCAAAGTAATCACATAGGTGACTGAATATCATATGAAATAAAACATTTTTCAAAGTTATTTTCCTGTGCATTATACCTAAAAATATATCGCCCATCATGTCAATAAGATATCCCCCTCTGCAGCATGAGCATTTTAGTTGAAATCGCTCTCACTCTTGCAAGAGTAGTAGATATTCCTAATTGTATTTACTAAAAAAAGCCATTAACAACTGGAGTGATAATTTATTTTGGGGTAAATCAGTGTCTTCACAAATTATTTCTACCAATATAAGAAGGATACAGAGACATTAGACAAGAATCTGGAAGGTACTTTTCATTAGCACAGTGCTGTCTGTACCATTATTAAATCGTATGTGCATATCTGAGCAAGAGTTAAAATGGTCTGCTCTATATTTATTTCTTTGTGCCAAGTAACTTTAGCTCTATCTAAAGGTAAAAGAAAGCCATAAATCTGTCAGGCAAGGATTTAAGTACATCATTTTGTTCTTCATGTAATCACACTTAAATATAGCTTAATAGTATTTATAATGTATATATGTATACACGCATAACTATACATACATATGTCTACCAAATTCATCTGTATTATGTACAGTTGTTACACATATATAATATGCATATTATACATTTATATTTAATTATCAGCAGTCTCCTTCTGCTAGCATATAATTGCATTTTTAAATCACATTTCTGGTTGCACTTAACTAAAAATTGTATTGCATTTTGCTATTTCTGGCTTTTTATCTGTTATTCATCATTTCCCTACTGTGGTTATCGGCCCTTGACAGTGAAAATAAGATTCTTAGGTTCATGGAATCTTTATTATACAAAATGTGCATTAATGTCATTCTTATCTGCTAATGGCCTCCATAATCAGGAGAAGCAGTGAAAGGGAATGAAAATGATTATTTATTCACCAGCTTGGTAGAGCATATCACTAATGAACCATGAACACAGATTATCTGAACAAATTTCCAGGGTCAGGCAGGGTCCTATCTTTTGATTTTCTTGAAAATACGCATAATAATTATTTTCTATAGCATGCACAAAAAGAATATATCACATTTTCAAATCACATTTATTTTACCAAATTGGAAGTATGTTAGACATTGAAATACAAAGAGTACAGTGCTTGATAAGTGAAAATGCTATTCATATTTCTTATGATTCACTATAACATAATACATTTTCCACTTGCTGTGCAATCGCTAATTTAGACTCTCAAATTCCCAAAACATCAGTCATTATTTTGAGAAGGCTCTCTTTGCGTAATTGAGGTTTTTAGAACTTTGGATTCAACAAATATTGGTTCAGAATGCCTGACATTTTGCCAGTTGCTGGGAACATAGAGATTAGTGAAACAGTACCATCAAGGAATTCACTGTAGGAGAGACGGCATGTTAACAAACATGCAGGATTTAAAAAAGTCTTTGATTATTAGGATTATTGAAAGTAATGTATAATAGCTCAAATTTTGCTTGCTCTAAAATCTTCCTATACTTATGCCATGAAATGAGATTTCTGACTTAGCAATGCAATACTTTCATGTTGTCTGTCTGTGTATGTGTGTCCAGAAGTGGTAATTTACATAGATGATCATTAGTCCTCACTAAAAATCTAAATACATCTTATATGTATTGTCTCTTTCCTTCTTCAAAATTGCAGCTTCTTCATGCCATATCATTTTACTAGACTAGTCTCACTGCATATCTAGACCTTTAGGCCACCTTGCCTCACTCACTAAAGACACTTTTGTTTTTTGTATTTTTCCCCGTGGCGCAGCCTTTTATCATCCATTCATGCTACTGCTTTTATCAGTGCTGAAGCCATGATGACTGATCCTTCACTCCTGATTCTCCATCTCCTCACTTCCAACAAAGTTCTTCTTAAACTCTCTTCTACCGCTCATTTCTGTGATTATACCCTACAGCCATAAGCATATCATTCTGACCACTTCCATTTACACTTGACTTTAGCTGGTCTACTCCAAGATGTTTTGCCCTGATTTATACCTCCCAAGTCATTGTGCCACTGACCTTTTCTACTATTCATCCTTCATCTTCTGTCTTTATTTTCCTTTTTATCCAATTTGGCTCACATTCCATTATTACAATCAGTTTCTTGCAAGCACCCTGGACTTACTTTTTCCTGTCTCCCTTCATTTTCCCTATTTGGAAAAGCCCTAATTTGGTTGTTATCACCTTAAGGATTATTTCTTTTGAAACATCATTTCTTCATCCCTACTGAATTATTCCCATCAGTTTACCAACATACCTTATTTAAAGCCAACAAAACACCATTTTTTTTCATTGATCCTTCCATCCACCTCTAACTATTGTTCCATTTCTCTACTTCTTTTCACAAAAACTACTCGAGAATAAGTTATGACCATTCTTATCTCATTTTCCTCACTTCTTATTCAATCTTCAACCTGTTCCATCTCCCTAAAATTTTTTAATTTTAATTTTATTTTTTAAAACATCTTTATTGGAGTATAATTGCTTTACAATGGCGTGTTAGTTTTTGCTGTATAACAAAGTGAATCAGCTATACATATACATATATCCCCATATCTCCTCCCTCTTGCCTCTCCCTCCCACCCCTCTAGGTGGTCACAAAGCACCAAGCTAATCTCCCTGTGCTATGTGGCTGCTTCCCACTAGCTATCTACTTTACATCCCTAAAGTTTTCACCCTCCTCTGCTATTGTTGAGATCACCAAGAACCTCCAATGATGCCAAATTCAATTATCATTTCTGTTTTTATCTACTTGCCTTATCAGTAGCATCCCACACAACTGGCTACTCATCTCTCCTTGAAATAACTCTCTCTTGTTGAATGTCTTTTGATACATATGGTAAATTGACTCATTTAATATCTATACCAACATTCTTCTATATTACCTTCCTGTACTACGGTAGCTAAAAATTGTATTTCCCAAACTTCCATCTATATAATACACAGGTGTAAGGATTTATGTACTGCCAATGAAATGCACTAGTGAATCTGGAATTTGAAACTGATGGAGGGAGCAGAGCATAGAGCAAGAAGCACTCTTTCTGTTTGTGCAACATTACTATATCTGGGTAGTGGTTTTTTATCTCCAGATTGTGGCTAAGAGAGTAGGAACGGGGAGCCAGAAGTGGAGACGATGCCTATGTGTTTCACCAGATTTCTGCTTATGACGTGAAACTTTTCCCTTGATAGGAAACCTCAGTTACCTTGTTCTGGTAGTAATTTTTGTAAGACCAGCCCAACAATCAAATTTGTAAGCATCTAATTTCCTGTATTTAATCCCATTCTGCTTGAAACTGATAGATTGGTTTCTGTTATTCACAACTGAATTCTGATTGAAGCAGTTTCCGCAATAGTTTTTCATTGTTCCCTTTATTTCTCTTGTTGGCACTTTAAAGTTGTCTCAGATGACAGCTTTTCCTCTTCAACCTTAAACACTGAAGAACTCCAGTCACCTATCCTGAGAGCATTTATCTTCTTTTTTTTTTTTTTTTGGTATGCGGGCCTCTCACTGTTGTGGCCTCTCCCGTTGCGGAGCACAGGCTCCGGACGCGCAGGCTCAGCGGCCGTGGCTCACGGGCTCAGCCGCTCCGCGGCATGTGGGATCTTCCCGGACCGGAGCACGAACCCGTGTCCCCTGCATCAGCAGGCGGACTCTCAACCACTGCGCCACCAGAGAAGCCCCATTTATCTTCTTTAACTAAACATTCTTCCTAGATAATCTCATTTAGTCTCATGCTTTATAATACTACATGCTGATGATGCGAATCCCTTTTCATCTTTCAGTTTAAATGCTCTCTGAACTCTAGATCTGTACATCATATCAACCTTCTTACTTCATATTATCAGCTGGCTCTCCAAGAGACATATTAAATATTCATTTTACAAAACAGGACACTTGATCTCCAATTACTGCCTCTACTGCCCCATGCAAGTTATCTTTCCAGTTTTATCCATTTTGATAAATGGCATAACAATCATCCCAAATATCTCAAAGTTTTATAGAGACTCTTACTTAATTCTCACAACAAACCTATGAGGGAGATGCTATTATTATTCCCATTACCTATATGAGGAAATTCAGAAATGTTATGTAACTTGTGGTGCATCATGTAGTTAATAAAATGTAGAGCCAGGAATCAAAATCAAACCTATTTTTTTGTGTAGAGCTCCACTTTTAATGATTATACTGTTTCACTGTGCTGAAATCAAGGTCTCAGCAAAGCCACACTATTTTGGAAACTCTAGGAGAGAAACCATTTCCTACTTCTACCAGCTTTTGGAGGCCACCAGCATTCCTTGGTTTGTAACTACATACTCTTGCCTTCAAGACCAGCATCTTCAAATCTTTCTTTGTTATCTCCTCTATGTCAGTCTACTCTCCCTCTGACTTGCTCTTACAGTGATACTTGTGAGTGTATTTAGGGTCCACCAGATAATTCAAGATAATTTTCCCATCTCAAAACCCTTAACATAATCACATTTGCAAAGATTTTCCCCCCAATAAAGTAACATTTACAGGATCCAGGGATTAGGACCTAATATTTACAGGGACCATTATTCAGCCTACTACAGATGGTTACCCAGGAATGAATATGTTTCCAGTCTTAACAATGGAAAATAATTTACTGCTAGCCTAAATTGCAAGATGAAATACAATGAAGAGAGGTAGAGAATAGTAAAGGCTATCATATCTTTGTGGAAAGGCCTCAGACACTGTCTGCAGTCTTTGTCTCATGAAATGAAGGTTAGCATATGTATAAGTCACGTGAACTGTGTTATACTGTAGGAAAAAAAAAGTCTATATCATTAAACCTTGACCAGCTTACACAAACAAAGGTTTCCTCCCCTCTGGCATCCAGCCTGATGAAGAAGCCTCTGTCTGGATCAGGCTGGTGGTTCTGGAAAGGGGAAAAAAGAGAGCATGACTTACAGACTAGCTCTAAAATTTATTTCCAGAAGTGACACATTGTTCTCACATACATGATTTTAACAAGACTGGGGGTTTGATCCTTCTTCAGGAAGAGGTACCATGTATTTGAGAATAATAATATAGGCTAATTAATACATTGTTTAAATATATACTGTAAATATATAAATATATCAAACAAGTAACCAATAGAGGGAGTAACATTTGTGATACATATATGGAGAGAGAGAGAGGAAGAGAGAACCCAAATAGAAAGCCCCCATTTTTTAAAATGAGAAATTCTCAAAATAAAAACATTTTTTGGCCAGATTTACTACAAGTAAATTTAGAGGCAAATATGTCAAATTCTACTTCTGGTAATATTTAATTTAATTACATATTTAAAAGCATTTATGTAAGTAATATGTAAATACAGATTTACTTTTCAACACTCTCAAATCTTATGAAACAATTTTATTTAAACTTTTTTTTAATCTCCCTTGACTGTATTTATTTTTTAACGTCTTTATTGGAGTATAATTGCTTTACAATGGTGTGTTAGTTTCTGCTTTATAACAAAGTGAATCAGCTATACATATATCCCCATATCTCCTCCCTCTTCGGTCTCCCGCCCACCCTCCCTATCCCACCTGACTAGGTGGTCACAAAGCACCGAGCTGCTCTCCCTGTGCTATGCGGCTGCTTCCCACTAGCTATTTTATATTTGGTAGTATATATAAGTCCATGCCACTCTCTCATTTCATCTCAGCTTACGCTTCCCCCTCCCTGTGTCCTCAAGTCCATTCTCTATGTCTGCGTCTTTATTCCTGCCCCTGGGTTCTTCAGAAACTTTTTTTTTTTTTTTATATTCCATAATATATGTGTTAGCATATGGTATTTGTTTTTCTCTTTCTGACTTACTTCACTCTGTATGACAGACTGCAGGTCCATCCACCTCACTACAAATAACTCAATTTCATTTCCTTTTATGGCTGAGTAATACTTCATTGTATATATGCGCCACATCTTCTTTATCCATTCATCTGTTGATGGACACTTAGGTTGCTTCCATGTCCTGGCTATTGTAAATAGAGCTGCAATGAACATTGTAGTACATGACTCTTACTGAATTATGGTTATCTCAGGGTATATGCCCGGTAGTGGGATTGCTTAGTCATATGGTAGTTCTATTTTTAATTTTTTAAGGAACCTCCATACTGTTCTCCATAGTGGCTGTATCACTTTACATTCCCACCAATAGTGCAAGAGGGTTCCCTTTCCTCCACACCCTCTCCAGCATATATTGTTTGTATATTTTTTGATGATGGACATTCTGACTGGTGTGAGGTGATACCCCATTGTAGATTTGATATGCATTTCTCTAATGATTAGTGATGTTGAGCATTCTTTCTTGTTTGTTGGCAATCTGTATATCTTCTTTGGAGAAATGTCTATTTAGGTCTTCTGCCCATTTTTGGATTGGTTTGTTTGTTTTTTTGATATTGAGCTGTATGAACTGTTTGTAAATTTTGGAGATTAATCCTTTGTCAGTTGCTTCATTTGCAAATATTTTCTCCTATTCTGAGGGTTTTCTTTTGCTGTGCAAAAGCTTTTATGTTTCATTAGGTCTCATTTACTTATTTTTGTTTTTATTTCCATTTCTCTAGGAGGTGGGTCAAAAAGGATCTTGCTGTGATTTATCTCATAGAGTGTTTTGCCTATGTTTTCCTCTAAGAGTTTTATAGTGTCTGGCCTTACATTTAGGTCTTTAATCCATTTTGAGTTTATTTTTGTGTATGGTGTTAGGGAGTGTTCTAATTTAATTCTTTTACATGTAGCTGTCCAGTTTTCCCAGCACCACTTATTGAAGAGGCTGTCTTTTCTCCATTGTATATCCTTGCATCCTTTATCAAAAATAAGGTGACCATATGTGCATGGGTTTCTCTCTGGGCTTTGTATCCTATTCCATTGATCTATATTTCTATTTTTGTGCCAGTACCATACTGTCTTGATTACGGTAGCTTTGTAGTATAGTCTCATGTCCAGGAGCCTGATTCCTCCAGCTCCGTTTTTCTTTCTCAAGATTTCTTTGGCCATTTGGGGTCTTTTGTGTTTCCATACAAGTTGTGAAAATTTTTGTTCTAGTTCTGTGAAAAATGCCAGTGGTAGTTTGATAGGGATTGCATTGAATCTGTAGATTGCTTTGGATAGTGGAGTTATTTTCACAGTGTTGATTCTTCCAATCCAAGAACATGGTATATCTCTCCATCTGTTTGTATCATCTTTAATTTCTTTCATCAGTGTCTCATAGTTTTCTCATACAGGTCTTTTGTCTCCTTAGGTACGTTTATTCCTATGTATTTTATTCTTTTTGTTGCAGTGGTAAATGAGAGTGTTTCCTTAATTTCTCTTGCAGATTTTTCATCATTATTGAATAGGAATGCAGGAGATTTATGTGTGTTAACTTTGTATCCTGCTACTCTACCAAATTCATTGATTAGCTCTAGTAGTTTTCTGGTAACATCTTTAGGATTCTCTATGTATAGTATCGTGTCATCTGCTAACAGTGACAATTTTAGTTCTTCTTTTCCGATTTGGATTCCTTTTATTTCTTTTTCTTCTCTGACTGCTGTGCCTATAACTTCCAAAACTATGTTGAGTAATAGTGGTGAGAGTGGGCAACTTTGTCTTGTTCCTGATCTTAGTGGAGATGGTTTCACTTTTTCACCATTGAGAGCGATGTTGGCTGTGGGTTTGTCATATATGGCCTTTATTCTGTTGAGGTAAGTTCCCTCTATGCCTACTTTCTGGAGGGTTTTTAGCATAAATCGGTGTTGAATTTTGTCAAAAGCTTTTTCTGCATTTCTTGAGATGATCATATGATATTTATCCTTCAATATGTTAATATGGTGTATCACTGATTTATTTGCGTGTATTGAAGAATCCTTGCATTCCTGCGATAAACCCCACTTGATCATGGTGTATTATCCTTTTAATGTGCTGTTGGAGTCTCTTTGCTAGTATTTTGTTGAGGATTTTTGCATCTATGTTCATCAGTGGTATTTAAACTCTTTACTTGCATCTTCTGCTTCACTGTCTTAGTCACCATTAGAACCACTTTTCAAATCATGTAGCACAGGTTTTCAGAGCCCATCATCCTCAATTCTACCTAAATTACTTGAAATGTAGCACCTTTTAAATTCATATATTATCTTGTCACTGGATAAGTTAGTCCAAGTTCTAAGTACCATTGATATAACATAAATATTATGATGTCTTTTAAATTTTGTAATTCTAAAGAAATATTTTCTTCATAACAAAAATAAGATTTTTGCATTGTCTTGCAAAATGAGTTCCAAAGACAGATTTATAAAGACATCTAATATTTATTGTGATGTTGTATACAGTGAGCGTTACTAACTTTTTCTTATATTTCTTTGCCTTTTGTTTTTACTCATGCCACCAAGCTTCCTTAAGCATTCTGGACAACTGAGATCTTATTGTATTTTCCTATATTTTATCTTGCTCAAAAAAAAAGCTTCTGAACAAAATGGCCTATAATCGCGCATTTTAGGACTCATACATATGTACCAGAGTTTAGCGAACAATCTTATATCTGGGCCTATATCAGTACATGAGAGAGAAGCAGGGTAAGAAAGTGGGGAGAAGTATAATTCAGATAAATTCTTATTTATCCCACTAGGAATCCAATAAGAAATTTATAAAGTCAGTAACTCAATAAAGAGCTGTATACATATCTGATTTAAGGAGATCAAAATAAATAGTGGTAAATAGAAAACATGAACTAATAAGTGTAGTTTTTTCCATCTAAAGAGAGTGATTTCAAATGACTAGAATGGAGCTGATCTTTTAATTAAAAAAGCTTCTCTATTATTTTATTTTTTAATTACATGCATTATTACTTTTGGTAATTACAGTGCTATTAGACAGCAACAGAGACTTATTTAACCCATTAAGTCAAATTTTGGACCTCATAAACTGTAACACCTAAAACAGTTCTCTATGAGCGTATGATAAAACCTTAGGTTGCTTGCTCCTATTGATACTTTTTGTACTACTTCATTTCAATTAGAAAATGTACCAGCAAAACATATGCCATCACTATAGAACTCCTCTGCATGAATTAATGAAGAATACTGCTTTATGTTTCCCTTGTCCCTTTTGGCTGCAATTTCTGGAAATGCTTGGCTATAGTGCTGTTTAGAGATGGTTGTGGGTGGTGGCTAAAATTTGTTATGCATCGTGTCCCATGGATCCCCATGGATCCAAATGTTTTAATTACCCCAGTGGAATGAAGTGAAAAGCCTCACTTTATTGATTTGTCAGGAATAAGACATTCCTTGCTCTACTAATTCTTGGCTCTGGCAGTTAAAGAGCCATTGCTTCTTGGTTTGCAGCCTGGAATAATTACATAAATAACTTCCTTGTGGCTTGGTCCTCCTCCAAACTTGATGTGGTGCCGCTATTCATTAATATCATGTCAGTGAGCAGACCTGCTTGGAATATGCAAGGGTTTCCCTCATCTGGAAACTGTGGAACAGTGACAGGGTTAAACAACTGAATACAGATGAAATATCATTACAGGCCATGCCATCGCTCAGAATCTGTCTGCATAAAAAAGCTATTTTCATGATCATAAAATTTTAAAACCCCTTTAAAATGAATTCTTTTTTGTTCCTTATACATAAAACAATCTACAATATTAAGGATTTAATTATGGGCTAATATTAGATTAATGTACATGCATCTGTTTCACATCAAAGTCAAATTATATATCATTACTTCATCATTTCTTACCATAGAAATGCCTTGGAAACTCAAAGTATTGATACCTGCAACTCAATGTTCTTTTCTGGTTAAGCTCCTGTGTCTCATACTGAGAGTGGGATGTTTCCTAGCTTCACATCATTCCATGAATGCTCAGTGGGTGAGGCAAAGGTACCTCTGATAAAAGGAAGGCCAAACATCTCTGAGGATACTTCATGTACAACTCTGTTCAGTAGGGGAACCCCATACTGAGTGTGAGCAAACTGTCCTAATGGGATCTTTTATGTACAAATGCTGGGAAAATACAGAAAAGCAGACCAACTATTCTTAGTTTCTAGAAGAATTGTTCCAGTTCTCAGTATCAATTGTTATCTCAGACTTGGAAGCATATAGTGATTCTATGGTTTTTTAAAAAATGGAGTTCTTTGCTGACCTGTGCTTATACATATGCAAGTATCACTGCAATAAGCTGTTTAACAAAAGATTGTTATCTTTTCCCTGTGATATATCTAGGAAAGGATATCTGTACTGTTAAATCATTTGCCAAAACAAAGCAGCAGTTATGAAGATTCCAGGTCTCAGATGAGGAAAGGGGAAAGGATAACACTCTCTTTCTCTACCTTTTCCTTCAACTAGATTAAAAGTACTCCCTTACTGATTTGAAATATTAGAACAGAATTTCTAGAAATGTTATAAAATTCTGTTACTCTAGAGTATTTTGGAAGCCCTATAAAGCTATAATATTGCTATTGATATTTTTTGGTTTTAAAATTTTTATACAGATCCTTTATTTATGGAAATTAATTCATTTGAATAATGGTGAAAAAATGTTATTCTAAAGACCACAACAGTTCCAAATACATGAGTCATTTATTCAAAGAAATTTCTTATGCAAATATACAATTGTAGAGTGATATTTTCTCACATATAGAAGTTAACAAAGGAATAACAGAGGAGGTATTCCCTTTTTATGAAAGTAATACTTCAAATTTATTATTATTTAGGTTTAAAATGTTTTATTTTTAAATTTTTACTTTACACTGGAGTATAGTTAATTTACAGTGTTGTGTTAGTTCCAGGTGTACAGCAAACTGAATCAGTTATACATATACATGTATCCACTCTTTTTTAGATTCTATTTCCATATAGGTCATTTACAGAGTATTGAGTAGAGTTCCCTGTGCTATACAGTAGGTTCTTATTAGTTATCTATTTTATATATAGTAGTGTGTATATGTCAATCCCATCTCCCAATTTATCCCTCTCCCCCTTTCTCCCTTGGTAACCATAAGTTTGTTTTCTACATCTGTGAGTCTTTTTCTGTTTTGTAAATAAGTTCATTTGTACCATTTTTTTAGATTCCACATAAAAACTATATCATATGATATTTGTCTTTCTCTGTCTGACTTCACTCACTTTGACAATCTCTAGGTCCATCCATGTTGCTGCAAATGACATTATTTCATTCTTTTTTATGGCTGAGTAGTATTCCATTGTATATATGTACCATATCTTCTTTATCCATTCATTCATTGATGGACGTTTAGGTTGCTTCCATGTCTTGGTTATTGTAAATACTGCTGCAGTGAACAGTGGGGTGCATGTATCTTTTCGAATTATGGTTTTCTCCAGATATATGCCCAGGAGTGGGATTGCAGGATCATATGGTAGCTCTATTTTTAGTTTTTCAAGAACCTCCATACTGTTCTCCATAGTGGCTGTACCAATTTACATTCCCAGCAACAGTGTAGGAGGGTTCCCTTTTCTCCACACCCTCTCCAGCATTTATTGTTTGTAGACTTTTTGAGGATGGTCATTCTGACTGGTGTGAGGTGATACCTCATTGTTGTTTTGATTTGCATTTCTCTAACAAGTTAGCGATGTTGAGCATCTTTTCGTGTGCCTGTTGACCACCTGTATGTCTTCTTTGGAGAAATTTCTGTTTAGATCATCTGCCCATTTTTTTGATTGGGTTGTTTGTTTGTTTTTGATATTGAGCTGTGTGAGCTGTTGGTATATTTTGGAGATTAATCCCTTATCAGTTGCATAGTTTGTAAATATTTTCTCCCAGTCTGTGGGTTGCTTTTTTGTTTTGTTTATGGTTTGCTTTGCTGTACAAAAGCTTTTGAGTTTAATTAGGTCCATTTGTTTATTTTTGTTTTTATTTTCATTACTCTAGGAAGTGGATCCAAAAAGATATTTCTGCTATTTATGTCAAAGTGTTCGTCCTGTTTTCCTCTAGGCGTTTTATAGTATCCGGTCTTACATTTAGGTCTTTAACCTATTTTGAGTTTATTTTTGTGTATTGTGTTAGAGAATGTTCCAATTTCATTCTTTTACACGTAGCTGTCCAGTTTTCCTAGCACCACTTTAAAAGTTTTTTAAGAATGTATTTCCATAAGTACATTTTACAAAATAAAAATGTAAACCTCAGGAAAATGTCTAAGGCAGAAGAAATAAAACAGTTTTAATAATTCTTAGACTAGAGAGTTTTAGAAAAGTGAAGAGTAACAATCTCATCTTCAGGAATTCAATTTCTGTATAGATTTCAGATTTAATGTAAAAGCATCACTTTGACCAAGCCCCTTTATTTCTCATGGGCTCGGTGTCTTCATAAACTTACATGAAAGGGGAGCTAGGATTAAATAATAGGATCTGTTCCACATCCAACAGACTGTAATTCAGACAATAGTCCTCTTTGTCTGAAATAATGCTGTCTACTAATTAATTAATTTTATCATTATTATTTTAATTTATATTTATTTTTTGGCTGTGTTGGATCTTTGTTGCTGCGCACAGGCTTCCTCTAGTTGCGGTGAGTGGGGGCTACTCGTCATTGTGGTGCACGGGCTTCTCTTGTTGCGAAACACAGGCTCTAGGTGCACGGGCTTCAGTAGTTGCAGTACGTGGGCTCAGTAGCTGTGGCATGTGGGCCCTAGAGCACGCTGGCTTCAGTAGTTGTGGTGCACGCGCTCAGCAGTTGTGGCTCACGGGCTCTAAAGCGCAGGCTCAGTAGTTGTGGCGCATGGGCTTAGTTGCCCCGGGGCATGTGGGATCTTCCTGGACCAGGGATCGAACCCATGTCTCCTGCATTGGCAGGCGGAGTCTTAACCACTGCACCATCAGGGAAGTCCCTGTCTACTAATTTATATGTGAATTTTTAAATTCTTGTTCCTTCAGCTCCTTTCTCACCATCAGCCATTCTTGGGTATCTTAAAAAATATTTTTTTTTGTAATAAACTTCTCTTTTAAAATAGATTTAGATTTAGAAAGCAGTGGCAGGGATTTCCATATATCCATATATGAACAGAGAGTTTCCATATACCCCATACCCAATTTCACTTGTTATTGGAATCTTCCATTAGTATGGTACGTTTATCACAATAAGGGAAACAGTATTGATATGTTGTTATTAACTAAAGTCCATACTGTATTCAGATTTCCTTAGGTTTTGACCATGTCCATTTTCTGTTCCAGCATAACATTCATGATAACATATTACATTCAGTAGTCAAGTCTTCTTAGGCTTCTGTTGACTATGACAGTTTCTCAGACTTTCATTGTTTTTGATGACTTTGACAGTTTTAAGGAGTACTGGCTAGATATTTTTTAGAATGTCCTTCAATTGGGATTTATCTGATACTTTTCTCATGATTGGACTGGATTTTTGTTTTTTTGTGAGGAAGATAACAAAGGTAAATTGCCATTCTCAATAAGTCATATCTAGGGTGTATACTGTCGACATGAATTACCACTGTTGATGTTAACCTTGGTCACCTGGTTGTGATAGTGTTTGCTTTATTTCTCTACTGTAAAGTACCCCCTTTTCTTCCCTTTCCCTCTTCTTTGAAAAGATTTTACTATGTGCAACCCACACTTAAGAAGTGGAGAGTTAGGCTCCACCTCCTTGAGGGCAAGAAATCTAAATAATTTGGCATTCTTATCCAGGGGAGTTTTGTGTAGCCCCCCCCGAGTATTTATTTATTCAATTATATATTTATATAGACTCATGAATATTTATTTATGCTTTGGATTACAATGCAATACTCTACTAATTTTTTGCTCAAATTGTTCCAGACTTGACCACTGGGGGCTCTTTCAGTTGACTCCTATGTCTTATTTACATACAACAGTCATTGTGTTTTCTATTTTGTTGTGTTTTAGAGTGCTTCCTTATTTTCTGGTGCTCCAGTACCATGTTGTATATGTCTTGCCTGAGTTGTAGAATTAACCATTTCTCCAAGGACTGCAATTTTTTTCTTTTAATTGGAGAGTGGTATTAGAAAATAAGATATGAGCTCTAGATGTACTCTTTACTACTGGGGTGTCATTGCTTATAGGTCTTCTCAGCTGACTGAGCAATGGAATATATGTGTGTATATTTATCCATGCTTAGGCACAAATCTATAAATATATGTGCATCCATCTGTGTCTATACTAAGCTAAACATGAGTTTATGCTGATGTTTATGACTCTAAGCCATTAGCATGTGGGTCATTCTAACCTTCTCCCCTTACTATCAATCTGTAACATTCCAACAGTTAGAAACCTGGGGCTTCAGCTGTCCACCAGCCATTTACTTAATTGTTCAATTCTAGTATACATATATTATGGTTTTAGAATAGTTAACCTCTACCCTTGTAAGAAAAGCTTTATCAATTAATACAGTGGTTATTTTGTACAGTTCCTTTTGCCTTTAGTTGTGCAATCCCCTTTACCACATCTTTATCTGTGGATTTTGATAAATACATAGTGTCATGCATCCAGCATTCCAGTATCAGCCTGGATAGTTTTACTACCCTAAAAGATCCCCTGTGAGTCATCTAGTCAGTCCTCTTACTGCCCTCCCAAATCCCTGGTAGCCACTGATGTGTATATAGTTTCTGCCATCTTGCCTTTACAGAATTTCAAATAAATGAATGATACCATATACATCATTTTTAGTTTGGCTGCTTTCACCCAGCAAAATATATTTAAGGTTCATTCATGGCTTTGTTTGGCTTGATAGTTTTTTTTTTTTTTTTTTTTGCGGTATGCGGGCCTCTCACTGTTGTGGCCTCTCCCGTTGCGGAGCACAGGCTCCGGATGCGCAGGCTCAGCGGCCATGGCTCACGGGCCCAGCCGCTCCGTGGCATGTGGGATCTTCCCGGACTGGGGCACGAACCCGTGTCCCCTGCATCGGCAGGCGGACTCTCAACCACTGCGCCACCAGGGAAGCCCCTATTCTTTTTTATTACTGAATAGTATTCCATTTTATGGATGTCAATCAGTTTGCATATCCATTCACTTTATTGAAAGACATCTTCATTGTTTCATAGTTTTAGTGATTAGGAATGGAACTGCTATAAACCTTTGCATGCGTTAGTGTGGACATAGTTTTTAAATTTGTTGGAAATATATAAGAGCATTACTCCTGGATCATATGGTAAGGCTATGTTTAGCTTTGTACAAAGCTACCAAACTGTATTCTAAAGTGGCTACACCCTATTGTATTGTCACCAGCAATGAATGAGTCCCTGTTGTTCTGTATCTCACCAGCAATTTGTATTGTCAGTTTTTAGATTTCCAGGCATTATAATAACCTATTATATTTTTTAGTTTGCATTCCCCTAATGGCAAATGATGTTGAGCGTGTTTTCCTGTTTCTTTTCCATTTGTATATATTCTTGGTGATGTGTCTTTTTAAACATTTTGCCCATTTTTTAGTTGTTTTTTTCTTGTGTTTTACAAGTTCTTTGTGCATGTTAGATACATTTCCCTTATCAGATATATAGTTTGAAAATATTTTCTCCCAGTTTATACTTTGTTTTAAAAATTATTTTAACAACATCTTTGACAAAGAAGTTTTTAATTTTAATAAAGTCCAGCTTATTAATTTTTTAATTCTGGGATGTTTTCACTATTGTATCTAAATAGATCTTCTCCTATGTTTTGTTTTTGAAGTTTTATTCTTTTGCATATTATAATGATCCATTTTGAATAAATTTTATGTAATGAGTAAACTTTTATGTAATATGTGAAGTCTATGTCTAGATTCCTTTTTTTTTTTTTTTTTTTGCATATGGATGTCTAGTTGTTCCAGCACCAGTTATTGGAAAGACTATCCTTTCTTCATTGTATTGCCCTTTGTGCCTCTGTTAAAAATTGATTGACTGTGGTTGTGTGGGTCCTATCCTGGGATCTTTATTCTGATCTACTATTCTATATGTCTCTTATTTCACCATCCTTTATTATTTGCTGTAGATTTATGCTAAGTTTTGAAATCAGATAGTGTGAATCCTTTAACTTTGTTCTTCTTCAGTTTGTGCTATTGTAGGTCTTTTGTCTTTCCATATAAATTTTTGAATCAGTTTGTCAGTATCTACAAATGGTTTCCTGAGATTTTGATTGGCTTGCATTGAACCGATACATCAACTTGGTCAGAATTGAGATCTTACCAGTATCAAGTGTTCTAATCCAGAAACCTGGAATATATCTCCAATTATTTAGATACTCTTTGATTTCTTTCATCATTGTTTCATAGTTTTCCACATACAGGTCCTGTACATATTTTGTTAGATTTATATGATTCCTTCTCATCATCTCTTGTAATATTTGTCATTCAACTGTCCATATGCTATAATCACCTAATATATTCTTACTATTATTTTTAAAGAAACACTTAACTTTTAGATCAAGTAAGAGTAACAAATAAAATGTTTTATTTTACCATCACTTATTCTTTCTCTGACACTCTTCCTTTATATAAATCAAAATTTCTCATGTATCTTCTTTTAAAGTTTTCTTTGATTTTCTGCTGTTTCAATATGATATGCCTAGGTGTGGTTTATTTGCTATATCCTGCTTGGTGTTCTCTGGGCCTCCTGAATCTGTTGCTTGGTGGTCATCATTAATTTTGGAAAAATCTTTGCCACTATTACTTCAAATATTTCTTCTGCTCTATTTTCTCTTTCTTCTCTTCCTTGTATTCTATTTACACATATTTTCCTCTTTTTTTTTATGTTCTTGCACCATTTTTGGAAGTTAGTTCTGGTTTTCCTTCCTTTTTCTCTTTGCATTTCAGACTGGGTATTCCCTGTTGCCCTACCTACAAGACCACTGATTCTTTCCTCAGCCTTTCTGAGTCCATTGATGAACCTGTAGATGGCATTCTTCATTTTTATTAGTGTTTTATTTTTTCTAGCATTTCTTTTTACTGCTTTTAGAGATACTTTGCATACCTTAGTCATCTGTTCTTGGATGTTGTATACTTTTTCCATTAGAGACCTTAACATATTAATCATAGTCATTATATATTTCCTGCCTGATCATTCTAATATCCTTATCATATCTCAGTCTGGTTCTGATGATTGCTTTGTCTCTGAAGACTGTGTTGTTTTCTTTTGCCTTTGGCATGCTTTATAATTGTTTTTAAAAAGCTAGATACGGTTTTTTTTTGGGGGGGAGGGTGAATATTAACTGAAGCAAATAGAGTGAGGATGTATATTATCCTGGCTAAGAATTGGGCTGTTTTAATTTTTGCTGTTAAGTGGAGGCTCGAGTCTTTAAAATCATCTTGTGTGCTTATTGCTGTCTCCTCCTGACTTCAGGCATCCATAAGTACTCCTCAGAGAGTCTGTGTCTTGCAGCTCATTCAGCTGTAATTTGCTGTTATCGTACTGAATCCCTTTTGGTATGGTGGTTAGGTGAAGTGGAGAGGGAGCATTCTGCAATCTTCTGACTATATCTCCATTTTTAGTGAGGCTGGGTCTCAGGACTATGACTGTCACATGTGTTTCTCTAGTGGTTTAGCATTTTCCCTACACCTTCTTCCTTTTCTTGATTGCAGTGTTCCCAATCTATTTTCTTGAACCCCTGACCCCTGTTGACTAATTTTTTCCCCCTTGTGTGATACAGAAATCTTAGAGGTGGCTGGAGTGGGAGAAATTTCCTTTCCCCAACTGGGAAAGGCTCTGGTAGTCTTTTTCTGGAGTGTAGGCCTTTGCTGTAGAAAAGTCTCTGAGTGAATTTCATAATGATTATTCTCTTCTCCCTGACAGTCCATACTAAACCTCTAGCAATTCTTCAAAAATACCATTTAAGTGTTTCGACCAGTTTATGTTTCCAGGACCTTCTGCCCCAGGTAAGCAGATCTCCCCAGTGTTACCCAATGTGCCTTTCTTTCTAGTCTTTAAGGTGGTAGTCTGCCTTGCAACCTCCATTCTCTGATGAATCCAATAAAAGTCATTGATTTTCAGGATGTCAATATTTTTCTTGCTTTAAGTACAGGAGTGGCAACTTCCAAAACTCTTTTTATTTCCCTCCTTGCTGTGCCACATGGCTTGTGGGATCCTAGCTCCCTGACCAGGTATCGAACCCTAACCCTTGGCAGTGAAAGTGTGGAGTCCTAACCACTGGACTGCCAGGGAATTCCCCAAACTTTTTATGTGGAAGCTGAAACCTGAAGTCAGTATCCCTTTATGGAAGAGAACTTGTATTATTTGTGTCTGCAGCAAGAGGACAGGATGAGTGTGAATTATTTTGTTACAGTGGATAGTGTTTCAAATATTTGCTTTAAAATCAGATTCAAAACTAGAATATATTTTTTATGGCAATGACATGAGTGGCAGTCATATTGAAAAAAGGTAACTATATTTTTTCTATTTTTTCCATCAAGAAAGAACTCCCCTTCTTGACAAGCTTTAGAGTTGCATTTGATATCATGTACTGGAGTCCAAATGAATTTTCTCTGATTTACTAGTGCTTAAATGGTACTGAATAAGTTGGCATAAAACAAAATTTTAATGTTTCTTTTCTTGTGTCATTGATTTAGTTTTTTAAGTCAGTAGCAAATTAAGAGATGGCTTCAAATATATGAATAGAAGGATCTCTGGCTGTTGAAGGATTCCATCATAGGTCTGCTGGGTAAATGCCTCATTCCCCTATAGGCTATAGGCCTGCCTGATGTAATTCCATATTCAGAGTTAATGAACCATGGAAAGCCCATTTGGGAAAAATGGCAAGGTTGCAGGAGAGGGAGACAATAGAATTCTTATTAAAAGTTAAGAATCAAAAATTATAAATTTGGTATTCCTAACTCTTTATGAAATTCAGTTAGATAATCTTTGAAATTACACAGATATTTTTAAATGTTAAGAGAAGTTAATGCAAATAGAATTTTATTCTGTATTTAATAAAAATGTTATGTTTAAATGCTTGGGCAAGAAAACATGTACATTCAATTACTGGGTCAGAAAATTGGCAGAATTTTATGTATTTTTATTTCAGTTATATTTATTTCTAGTTTCTTCTCATCTCACATACTGAGACCTAAGTAATTATATGACTCCAGGAAACATTTCATATCAAAAAAGGATTCTCACTGTTACAAATAATTAAATAGATATAATATCTGCTTCTACATAATTCATATACACACACATGCCCACACACAAACATATGTAATGTCCAAAACCATGTTAAGTTTTAATATCCAGGCTAATAGTAACCACAGGAAATGTTTAATAACATGTTGCAGTAAGTCATGGGAAATAATTTATTTCTGGGTAATGGTGCAAGATATATATATATATATATATTTTTTTTTTTTGCGGTACGAGGGCCTCTCACTGTTGTGGCCTCTCCCGTTGCGGAGCACAGGCTCCGGATGCGCAGGCTCAGTGGCCATGGCTCACGGGCCCAGCCGCTCCGCGGCACGTGGGATCTTCCCGGACCGGGGCACGAACACATGTCCCCTGCATCGGCAGGCGGACTCTCAACCACTGGTGCAAGATATTTTTAAAGATACTTCTCAAAATTTGACAGCATCCCAGCTAGGAATTTCCTAAACCATGTCCCCTCTTTATTCTTCTTACATAGGAGGCAAATCTTTTCCCAAATAGGTGCAAAAAGAATATTTACAGAACAGACGTGCTTAAATGGCCCAGATTGCCTAAAATCTAATATTTTTGCAGATACATCACTATAAAATATTAGTAAAACAAAAGACAAGGAGCAAATAAATGTTGATGATAAAAGTTTATGTAAACTTTAAGCAAATTGCACAGAAAACAAACTACCTAACTAAAAATCCTCTTCAATTAGTGTACCAGTGGAGGTGTTGATTATACTTATAAGTATGATGGAGGTGTTGATTATAAGTTTACACAGTACAGACCAGAGTGGGTTACAGGATTGATCAGAGGATAAGGAACCAGCAGGACACAGGAGAGAAAGATGGAGAAAATCATTTTTCTTCCAAATATTATGGGAAAATTAGAAGTTAACTAACAGTTTTAAAACTAAGAGATATGTGTATGAATTTCCGTTTGGTGTGTGTGACCCTTGAAGGGAGGTTATTGTGGACAAATTGCTCATATTCGATTCCTGGCCCTACTACTTAATAGTGGTATAATTTTGAGGAATGACTCAGTTTCCTAATCCTGAGTTCATGAATAGAACAGTGCCTCACAACCGTAGGGTCATTGTGATGATTAGATGATGAAATAAACGTAATGGGCTGAGAAGAGTGCCCTGCACTTAATAAATGCTCAATAAATGTTAGTCTCTATCATTACATGCTATAGCAATAATATATGAAATGATATGGGAAAACATAAGTGTATGGTAAATTATGTATGCAATAGACTTTAATAAAATTATGTACACTCTAGCTGTATAAGATATGTAAAGAAAAAAAGATATGTAAAGAATACATACACACATTTTATTTTTTTAATTTAACATTTATGTACAAATAATTAGATTACTGGTCTGGTGTATTTTATAAAGTTGAGTCTATACAGTGGATTAAGTCATTTTCAACTTATATGCTTATCATTCTAATGATTAAAATCATACATCAAAAGGAAAAATATTAATATTTTATTTCAAATCACCTGACATTGGAGTATAAAAATTTAGAGAATAAAAATTACTATATCCTGATTGAGCAATATTTAATAGGTCTAATATTACTGAGTGTTGTACATACTTGACCAGCACATGAATATTAATTTAATCTACCTTTTGTGAAAAAGTATTCATGAATTCCATTAAGGGCATATTTTATAGAAAGATGAATAGTTTCTTATTGTAATTACTCAAGTTGATCATATTTGCAATCCAGATTCAGCACATAATTTTCTACTTTCTATTTCAGGCTTTATTAAATAGATTTCTTAAAAATGAGGAACAGAACAACAAATCTATAAAAGAATTGCTACACTATGGTCATTTTTCATCCTTTAGTTTAGCAAACCACAGACACACATGCATACATGTGGCCACACACACATGTCTACACATTATTTTGGATTTTGAGGTAGAAATAGGCCAATTCTAGCAATATGGAGTATGATTAGAATGACCACAGGATTTATTGCCTAAACTGGAACATTCTGAAAGTGAAAGGTGGCTCTATTTATAATTACACAAGGATGACAGGTGTAAAGTGGATGGTTCTGTGTGAGCCAGAATGCATGGCCACCCTAACTGGATTATGGGAAAAACAGCGGTGTCCAGTGCTGTACTAAAGTAAACACACTTGACTTAGTTTGAAGCTAGCTGCTAACATTTTGCAGCTGGGTGAACAAATGTATTCTCTCCTTAATCATGAGTTTTCTCATTTGAACAAAGGTGTTACTATGACCTTTCATAGAATTGTTTTGAGTATGATGTGAAATTGCACATTAAATAATGTTTTTGTCTCTTAAATTAACCACTGTGTTACCACCAATAGGTTTAATGGTTAAACAATTTGTTTTCTAATGATAAACAACATGCATTAGCATATATGTTCTTTTAATAAATATGATAAATTAGAAAAATAATTGTATTTTAGCATATGTTTTGAAGTGAAATGACTTAGATCATTTATATTTATGTCCCTTCTTTTGTTCTTATCTGTATTCATCCCCATATATACTTTCTTCATGGTTTGTAATTTTCCTGAAGATAGGGCAAATGTCAGTATATTTCATATTGACCATTGTATTTTAAGGATAAAGAGCATTAATTATATGATACAATATGAAAAAGAAAAAAACTCTATGAAAAATAAGGTACCACAAGATCCTGGGCCATGTTTTCATACACAAGTGGGCCAGAGTGAGTCACGGTTTGTGAACCTGCAATGAACACTACACTTTTTTTTTTTTACAGTTGCTAAGGCAAAAATGCTTGCCTGCAATCACTCCCTCTTTCTCCTTCCATTCTTCCTCCCTCCTTTTCTCCCTCTCTTTTTTCTTTCCTTTCTTCCTTCTTTCCTCCCCCCTTTTCTCATTCCCAACCCCACAACCCCCATATCACTCTCTCTTTTTTGCCTCACGGTCCTGGTCCACCCAATGTTATTAATACTCTTAGTCTATAGGTTCCAACTATGTCCTACTGCCTTACTCTGTCCCTTGAAGTGACAATTTAAGGTTGACCTGCATTTTCATAATGCTCCCATAATGATTCTCTTTAATCATTGATATTTATAAATATCTTGACTAGGTTTATCATTTTAGAAAAAATATATACTTTAAAATCTTGAGATTCTTTAGATATTTATCGTATTTTAGAGCAAAACCAGTTTTAACAGCTCATGAGCTCTTCTACTATAATAAATTAGTTAACTCTTAAAGCTGCTTTAAAACTTTAATTAACGTAATATTTTCATGTGTGTTCTCATACAAAATATCTTCCATATACATAAAGAAAATCTTGGGTTTTTATTAGAGATTCCATATAACATTGGATCTGTTCTGGATTTCTTACTCATTACTGAAATGTATAAAGCTTGTTTCAAAATATGTGCAAATGTTTTAAATGCAGAACAGAGAAATAGTTGTAACTTGATCAATATAATTATGAGATGAGACTTTTTCATTAAAGATGCATTATTTTTACATCCTATTCTCAGTTTTTCACTATGAATAACAGTGCTATTAAATTGCTAGTACAAATTTGTCCTGATGAAGGACAAATGGGGAAAGCATCAGGTCCCTTGGCTATAATCTTTTTCACAGTCTAGACAAATAAAAAGTGATTTAAATTTAAAGAAGGCTTAAATAGTTCTAGAATCTGTAAATATTTTTACATACATTTAAAAATTAATAGTAAATCTCATGAGAGCATTTTTGGTAGCTATACTTTTAGACTTAATTTCTGTGCTGCTATGATACAAGTATTACTAGACTTATTAACCCCATTAAAATTATCTTTTAAAAATGAAGAATCAGCCAATTTCTACTCTGATTAGTTAACAAAATTTGTAAACATATAGGACATTTTTATTAAACATGATATTCAGAAACTTCAACATGCCTGAAGAAACAAATCATTTAGTTTATTAATGAACTGCAAAGGGACCTAAGAGTAAATTTAAATATACTCATCTGTACACATGAAAACTGAACATAGTATTGACTTATATATAATTATTCACCCCAAATCCTAGAGTTATAAAGTATCCCCCTACAAATAATCCTCTTCCTACTACAACTCCTTTTAATGAGAGCAATGCCAGCAAAAAGTTAATCCCCCCTGTACATTTTGAGTCACGAAGAGCCAACTTCCTCATAAGAAATCTCTATTGTTAAACAACAATGTCTAAGAAAATTCAATGTTGTATTGACTATACTTGTAACTTCTACCCATTAGTTTTATTTCTAGATTTTGTACCCTAGTACATATGTCTTTTCTCTTCTTTATTTGATGGTCCTTCAAATATTTGAAAGAGCTACTAAATCCTCCATTAAGATGGCTTTTTTAAGAAGGAAGGAAATGACTCCAGTTCTTTTAATTATTCTGGTAAACTTTATAAAATTTTACGCACAGAAGTGATCACAGTAGATGTGGTCTAACTTGTGCAAATGACAGTGAGTTATATCATTCTTCTGCCTATTATATTTCAATTAATCCACCCTAAAGCTAATGTTATTTCATATATATTTAGCTTTAGACTTTGAATGCATTTACTTTAATATGTGTGTATGTCTATTTGATGTGTGTGTATATGTGGGGTATGCATTCCAAAGACTCAGAGCCTGCATAATTATTTACCAAAATTACACTGCTTATTTTTGGAAAGTAAACGGTTTACTTGTTACTCTGTCAGTCTGCCCTATCCCCAGACATTATACCACTTGTGTTCATATTCCATTACAGTTAAATTATAAAGTGAACCTCTCAAAAAGTCCTTCAAAAGATGCAGCTCAGAGACAAAGCTGACACAGTAATCAGCACGTATATAATACAGCATGAGAGGCTCTTTTGTATTAGCAGCATGAAGGCTTTATGTATAACCAAAACACTCGTGAAACTCTCAAGCTGAAAATGTTAAAAATGATTAGGGAGGGTTGGTTATTCACTGAATAGATATAAAATAATGAGAAAGAAATTTGGAAATACATATTGAAGGAAAGGGATTGACATAAAAGAAGTATCCTTAGTACAGAAGTCATGCTTGGTACTTTAGTGTCATCTTTGTATTTAAGCATATTACACATAACATCGATTCATAGACTGATTTATTGTAAGCTATACAATAAAATATTTGATAAATTAAAATCACATTTCATAACAGAAAGAGCTCACTCATCCACTAAAGGGACACACATTTTGAAAGAACATGAAGATCTAATTAGCTTTTAGAATCCTGGAGTCATTTTCTCTATTAAATAGATTTATGAACTTTTCTTGGCTATGTTTGCTCACTTTAAATTGGAGGATTTGGACTAAATAACCTTCAACTTTCCTTCAAACGTGAATAATATATGACTGATTAAAACAGATGGTAAAGAGAAGTTAAAAATTCTATCAAACTTCAAAATGTATAAAATCCTGAGGTCATTGTCATTCCATCAACTTTTCTGAGTTTGCAGCCTCTTCACATCAGAAAACGTTTGTATGGGATTATTTCTTCAAGTGGAATCCCTTGGGCTACAATTCTATGATTCATAATTCATGTCTCCAGCCCTAATATCGTTCAGCAACCCATGTAGACCTCTGACACCCCTACTTAAATGATCATACCCACGTCTGACTCTATCCCCACAGACCTTGCCAAACGGGAAGCAGACACTACAAAGACATGGTAACTCCCTTTGCTGCTAGAGTCTTGAGAGGAGTTGCAAACTGCTGTCTAGAACACTGTACTGCTTGTGTAAGTAATGGCAGTAGTCTCCCATTCACATTTCCAATATCACCCAGGGTCATGGCCTTCTGGGCCTGAAACAGCCATCTATTATTGAAAAACTAAAAGCTAAAGCCAAAATGCAAGATTCTGGTTATGGCTGTCATTCATTTATTTTTCTGCAGTTCTTGCTCCTATCCCTTTTTGTAACACAGTTAACACTCCTCCTTCATTTTAAATTGTTTGTTCCAAAATAGCCCATTATTTATCTGTATAAATTTTCACAATCTTGAGGAATTTTTTCCACCTCAATGTTATCTGAAATCTGACAATTTCCCAAGATCACTGCCTTTTTGTTATACTTTCTAGGGGAGGCAGCTTGATCTTCTAAACCCCACGTACAAGAAAACACCAACATTAATACTGTTAAATAATGAAAGGGTTTTATTTTTGTCTTCCCTACTCTACCATCCGTTTTCTACTTGGCCCTTTCTAAAAAATTAATACACTTTATTTTTTAATCAGTTTTAGGTTTATAGAACAACTGAGTGGAAAGTATAGAAAGTGTCCATATATCTCTGTCCCCACCTCTGCCAAGTTTCCTCGGTTGTTAACATCTTGCATTTAGTTTGGTGCATTTGTTAGAAGTGATGAGCCAACATTGATACATCATTATTAACAAAAGTTTGTAGTTTACAGTAGGGTTTACTCTTCGTGTTGTATAATTCTTTGGGTTCTGGCAATGTATAATATCATGTATCCACCATTATAATATCATCCAGAATAGCTTCACTGCCCCCAAAATCCCCTGCATTCCACTGATTCATCCCTCCTACTCTCCTTACCCCAAAACCCCTGGCAACCAACTACTGATCTTTTCACTGTCTGCATAGTTTTGCCTTTTCTGAATATCATACAGTTGGAATCATCCAATATGTGGCCTTTTCAGGTTGATTTCTTTCACTTAGCAATATACATACATTTCCTCCATGTTTTTTCTTGGCTTGATAAGTCATTTCTTTTTAGTGCTGAAAAATGTTCCATTGTATGGATGTACAACAATTTGTTCATCCATTTACCTACCCAAGGGTATCTTGATAGCTTTCAGGTTTTGGCAATTATGAATAAAGTTGCTATAAACATTCATGCGCTGGTTTTTGTGTGGACATAAGTTTCAGCTAATTTGGATAAATACCAAGGAGTATGATTACTGAATCCTGTGATAAATGTATGTTTAGTTGCATAAAACACTGCCAAATTGTATTCAAAAGTGGCTGTTCCATTTGCATTACCACTAGCAATGAATGAGAGTTACTGTTGCTTTACATCGTTGCAAGTATTTTGTGTTGTCAGTATTCTAGATTTTGGCCATTCCAATAGGTATATAGTGGTATCATATTGTTATTTTAATCTGAATTTCCTTGATGACATATGAAGTGGAGCATCTTTTCATAAGCTTATTTGCCATCTAAATATAATCTTTGGTGAGATGTCTGTTAAGGTTTTTAGAGCACTTTTTCTTTTTTACTGAAAATTTGTTTTTTTGACATATTTTTTCTTTTCCATTTATCATTTATTACAAGATATTGAATATAATTCCCTGTACTATGCAGTAGGACCTTGTTTATCTCTTTTTTATATAGTAGTATGTATCTGTTAATCCCAAACTCCTAATTTATCCATCCCCCACTTTCCCCTTTGGTAACCATATGTTTGTTTTCTATGTCTGTGTGTTTGTTTCTGTTTTGCAAACAAGCTTATTTATATCTTTTTTTAAGATTACACATATAAGTTATATTATATGATATTTGTGTTTCTCACTGACTTACTTAACTTAGTATGATAATTTCTAAGTCCATCTATGTTGCTGCAAATGGCATTATTTCATTCTTTATGACTGAGTAGTATTCCATTATATACATATATGCCACATCTTCTTTATCCATTCATCTGTTGATGGACATTTAGGTTGCTTCCATGTCTTGGCTATTGTAAATAATGCTGCTGTGAACATTGGGGTGCATGTATCTTTTCAAATTAGAGTTTCCTTAGGATATATGCCCAGGAGTGGGATTGCTGGATCATATGGTAACTTAGTAATTTTCACTGTTTTAAGGAACCTCCATACTGTTCTCCGTATCGGTTGCACCAATTCACATTCATACCAACAGGGTAGGAGGGTTTCCTTTTCTCCACACTCTCTCCAGTATTATTTATAGACTTTTTGATGATGGCCATTCTGACTGGTGTGAGGTGATACCTCATTGTAGTTTTGATTTGTGTTTCTCTAATAATTTGTGAATTTGAGCATCTTTTCATGTGCCTGTTGGCCATCTGTTTGTTTTCTTTGGTGAAGTGTCTATTTAGGTCTTCTGCCCATTCTTTGATTGGATTGTTTTTTTGATGTTTGTGTATTTTAGAATTAAAGGCCATGACTATGGCTTCCATTGTGAATATTTTCTCCATTCCACAAGTTGTCTTTTCTTTTTGCTTATGGTTTCCTTTGCTGTGCAAATGCTTATAAGTTTAATTAGGTCCCATTTCTTTATTTTTGTTTTTATTCCCATTACTCTAGGAGATGGATCCAAAAAATTATTGCTGCGATTTATGTCACAGAGTGTTCTGCCTATGTCTTTGTCTAGGAGTTTTATAGTATCTGGTCTTACACTTAGGCCTTTAAGTTTATTTTCATATATGATGTTTGAGGTTGTTCTAATTTCATTCTTTTACATGTAGCTGTCCAGTTTTCCTGGCACCACTTATTGAAGAGACTGTCTTTTCTCCATCTATATTCTTACCTCCTTTGTTGTAGCTTAATTGACCATAAGTGCAGGGGCATTTATTTCTGGGCATTCTGTCCTGTTTCATTGATCTATGTGTCTTGTTTTGTGCAGGTACCATACTGCTTTGATTACTGTAGCTTTGTAGTATAGTCTAAAGTAAGGGAGTGTGATTCCTCTAGCTCCTCAAGATTGAGGAAATAATCAACTTATGTATATTAACTGTGTACCCTGCAGCCATGCTATAATTGTTTATTAGTTCCAAAAGTTTTTTTGTGAATTCTTTCAGTTTTCTACATAGATGATGTTGTCATTTGCCTTTTTCCCGAAGTTTAATTGGGCTTTTTTTCCCTATTGTTGAGTTTTAAAAGTTCTTTATGTATTTTGGATATTAATCCTTTATCAGATATATATTTTGCAAAGATTTTCTACCAGTTTGTGCCTTGTTTTATCATTCTCTTCATGCCAATCCATTTTTAAATCTGCTCTGTGGTCTTGTTTTCCCCTGATTCCTAGATTAAAAACTCAGCAAGCCCCTATGACTTCCAGAAACAAATTTTTCCATGGCCACTTCAAGTCACAAAACCACCTTGATGTCATTAGTACATTGCTCAGATCCATTTAATAATCAAAACTTGATTCTTTCTTTAGGGTTGTAGTTTTTCTGCCTCATTTTCCCTCCATTTTCTGCTGGAGCCTTTTGTGGAGAGGTGGGAAGACTACTTTTGGTGAAGGTAGGCTAGGTTAGCCACTTCTTTCTTTTCCCACTTAGTATTTCTACTTAATCTCAGTAAGTATATATTCTGATCCTATTAGGAGTTGGATCATCAAGAGGTCACAGTGATTTAGTGTTTAGACTAGATGTTCAAAGTGGGCTTTTTCTTTCCTGAGTGCATTCATGAGTTTTTTGCTATCCTCTTTCCCTTCCCCTCCTCTTATGAACTGAATTGTGTATCCCCCAAATTCTTAAATTGAGGCGCTAACCCCCAGTAGCTCAAAATGTGACTGTATTTGGGGATAAGGCCTTTAAAGATGTAAGTTAAAATAAGTCCATTATGGTGGGATCTAATCCAATATCCTTACAAGAAAAGGAAATATGGGCCCACAAAGACAGGGATGTTTGCTCATAGAGGAAAGACCATGTTAGGGCACAATGAAAAGGTGGCTGCAAGCCAAGGAGAGAGGCCTTAGAAGAAATGAACCTGCTGACATATTGATCTTGGACAGCCCTGGTAAATTAATATACCCCTGGTCACTCAGGGTCTCTAATCCACAGTTGCCTTGATGAATGTATACATCTCTCTTCTGTCAGTAGCTGAGTCTTTCTTCATTCCCTAGATATGTAAGAAACACTCACACTTTGTTCTTTGGTCAAATTTATTGTGATACCATGGTGGTTTTCTTGCATATGGCCTGTACCAATGTGTAGAAAACACTGCTGCTCATTTTATTTAATATAAATTCTTAATTTTAGAATATCTTAGATTTATACAATTATTGCAAAGATAGTACAGGGTGTTGCTGTATACTCCACACTCAGTTTCCTTTATTTATTTATTTATTTTTGGCTGTGTTGGGTCTTCATTTCTGTGCGAGGGCTTTCTCTAGTTGTGGCAAGCGGGGGCCACTCTTCATCGCGGTGCACGGGCCTCTCACTATTGCGGCCTCTCTTGTTGCGGAGCACAGGCTCCAGATGTGCAGGCTCAGTAGTTGTGGCTCACGGGCCTACTTGCTCCGCGGCATGTGGGATCTTCCCAGACCAGGGTTCGAACCCGTGTCCCCTGCTTTAGCATGCAGATTCTCAACCACTGTGCCACCAGGGAAGCCCAAGTTTCCTTTACAATTAACATTTTATATTAATATGGTACATTTATCACAGCCAATTCTGCCACTTTTTTTTTTTTTTTTTTTTTTTTGCGGTACGCAGGCCTCTCACCATCGTGGCCTCTCCCGTTGCGGAGCACAGGCTCCAGACGTGCAGGCCCAGCAGCCATGGCTCACGGGCCCAGCTGCTCCGCGGCATGTGGGATCCTCCCGGACCGGGGCATGAACCCGCGTCCCCTGCATCGGCAGGCAGACTCTCAACCACTGTGCCACCCAGGAAGCCCAATTCTGCCACTTTTAAAGTCAGTTATCAAAGCAGCTGTTCTACTGTTTTTCAGACTACAGTCACTCCAGTTTACTGTGTCTCTCAAAATACAAGAGATCTATTAAAAACTCTGTGACTGGTTCTACTGGAGCATTTTTTCTGAAGCTTCAAATGATGGGGTGATAATCCGCCCAAGGCAGTATGTCAAGAGTTCTCTAAAAATTTTCTCCTATAATCATTCTACATCAGAATTTTTAGTTTCTAATATTCCATTCTCTCAACTCAATATCTTCTCATCACAATTATATATATATATATAAATTCTCTACACCTGTTCACATCAAGAACTCTGCTCCCTTAAGCAGTTTAAGTTTTTTCCCCAAACTACCAGACCTCTCCTGGATTTATTCCCTTTATAGCAATCCTAAATGTTTTTAAAGAGAAATGTTTATGGAATTTTATTGATGTGGCAATCACTTTCATTAGTAATTTAATACATTAACTCAAATGATTCAAAGTTGAAGATGGTTGTGTGACATACTGTTTTCCCAAGGAAGTTTTTTCTTGAGCTAACCAGCCAAACACTCAGTTAAAAGAAATTAATAAAGGAAATGTAGAAAACTTATCGATCCAACAGAAGAAAAGGAAAAAGAAGCAAAGAAAAAGGATGATAAAAAGAAAACACAAAATAAGGTCGATAAACTTAACCAAAAGTTTAGTGTCATAATAGTAGTATCAGAAAAACAGAATTTAAGCCAAAAGCTGTAATAAGACTAGAGGAGTCTTACGGAAGGATATAAAGGATCAGTTTACTAAGAAGGTAACTTAGGGCTGACAATAGTGTGAGGGAAGTGAGGTGAATGAGGTGAGTCCTGTAAGTGCACATCGGATTTTTTTTTTTTATTCAAACAGAAAGTCTCAAAAATTATAATCATCCTCATCAGTTCACTCATTCCCATGTAATTAATTTTTTTTCATCTTGATCTTTTGTTAGCACTTTTATGAATTCATCAGTTTTCCATTAGAGTTCTGAAAATGCTTATTCATTCAGTTAAGCAGTATAGTCAGTTACCAGAAACCTGTACTTGTCAGAGTCTTTTCCATGAATTCCTTGAAGATGAAACCCTTTCATAGGAACATTTTTGCAAAAGCATCAGAGTACACCCAGAACTGTCTGTAAATGACAAAAGACTTAAAAATGACTACGGTTAAAGATTTGATGAAAGTTCATAATAATGCAGTTAACAGGGACACTTAGTTATTTCTGAGATATACATTTTAAAGTAATAACTAGAATTATGACTTATAACATTATACCAGAACATGTAAGATTTTTAGAAATTTCATATAATGTCTGAAACATTTATATTAACGTATTTCCATACAAATAACCCAAAGCAAGTTTAGTATTAGTTGTTTTTGTTTGTTTGGTTGTTTTTTTATACTGCAGGTTCTTATTAGTCATCAGTTTTATATACATCAGTGTATACATGTCAATCCCATTCACCCAATTCAGCACACCACCATCCCCACACCACCGCAGTTTCCCCGCCTTGGTGTCCATACATTTGTTCTCTACATCCATGTCTCAACTTCTGCCCTGAAAACCGGTTCATCTGTACCATTTTTCTAGGTTCCACATACATGTGTTAATATACGATATTTGTTTTTCTCTTTCTGAATTACTTCACTCTGTATGACAGTCTCTAGGTCCATCCACGTCTCAACAAATGACTCAATTTCATTCCTTTTTATGGCTAGGTAATGTTCCATTGTATATATGTACCACATCTTCTTTATCCATTCATCTGTCGATGGGCATTTAGGTTGCTTCCATGACCTGGCTATTTATTGTAAATAGTGCTGCAATGAACACTGGGGTGTGTGTGTCTTTTTGAATTATGGTTTTCTCAGGGTATATGCCCAGTAGTGGGATTGCTGGATCATATGGTAATTCTATTTTTAGTTTTTTAAGGAACCTCCATACTGCTCTCCATAGTGGCTGTATCAATTTACATTCCCACCAACAGTGCAAGAGGGTTCCCTTTTCTGCACACCCTCTCCAGCATTTGTTGTTTGTAGATTTTCTGATGATGCCCATTCTAACTGGTGTGAGGTGATACCTCATTGTAGTTTTGATTTGCATTTCTCTAATAATTAGTGATGTTGAGCAGCTTTTCATGTGCTTCTTGGCCATCTGTATGTCTTCTTTGGAGAAATGTCTATTTAGGTCTTCTGCCCATTTTTGGATTGGGTTGTTTGTTTCTTTAATATTGAACTGCATGAGCTGTTTATATATTTTGGAGATTAATCCTTTGTCCGTTGATTCGTTTGCAAATATTTTCTCCCATTCTGAGGGTTGTCTTTTCGTCTTGTTTATGGTTTCCTTTGCTGTGCAAAAGCTTTGAAATTTCATTAGGTCCCATTTGTTTATTTTTGTTTTTATTTCCACTACTCTAGGAGGTGGATCACAAAAGATCTTGCTGTGATTTATGTCAAAGAGTGTTCTTCCTATGTTTTCCTCTAGGAGTTTTATAGTGTCTGTTCTTATATTTAGGTCTTTAATCCACTTTGAGTTTATTTTTATGTATAATGTTTGGGAGTGTTCTAATTTCATTCTTTTACATGTAGCTGTCCAGTTTTCCTAGCACCACTTATTGAAGAGACTGTCTTTTCTCCATTGTATATCTTTGCCTCCTTTGTCATAGACTAGTTGACCATAGGTGCGTGGGTTTATCTCTGGGCTTTCTATCTTGTTCCATTGATCTATGTTTCTGTTTTTGTGCCAGTACCATATTGTCTTGATTACTGTAGCTTTGTAGTATAGTCTGAAGTCAGGGAGTCTGATTCCTGCAGCTCCGTTTTTTTCCCTCAAGTGTGCTTTGGCTATTCGGGGCCTTTTGTGTCTCCATACAAATTTTAAGATGATTTGTTCTAGTTCTGTAAAAAATGCCATTGGTAATTTGATAGGGATTGCATTAAATCTGTAGATTGTTTTGGGTAGTATAATCATTTTCACAATATTGATTTTTCCAATCCAAGAACATGGTATATCTCTCCATCTGTTGCTATCATCTTTAATTTCTTTCATCAGTGTCTTATAGTTTTCTGCATACAGGTCTTTTGTCTCCCTAGGTAGGTTTATTCCTAGATATTTTATTCTTTTTGTTGCAGTGGTAAATGGAAGTGTTTCCATAATTTCTCTTTCAGATTTTTTCATCATTTGTGTATAGGAATGCAAAAAAATTTCTGTGCATTAATTTTGTATCCTGCAACTTTACCAAATTCATTGATTAGCTCTAGTAGTTTTCTGGTGGCATCTTTAGGATTCTCTATGTATAGTATCATGTCATCTGCAAACAGGGACAGTTTTACTTCTTCTTTTCCAGTCTGTATTCCTTTTATCTCTTTTTCTTCTCTGATTGCCGTGGCTAGGACTTCCAAAACTATGTTGAATAATTTTGGCGAGAGTGGACATCTTTGTCTTGTTCCTGATCTTAGAGGAAATGCTTTCAGTTTTTCACCATTGAGAATGATGTTGGCTGTGGGTTTGTCATATATGGCCTTTATTATGTTGAGGTAGGTTCCCTCTATGCCCACTTTCTGCAGAGTTTTTATCATAAATGGGTGTTGAATTTTGTCAAAAGCTTTTTCTGTATCTATTGAAATGATCATATGGTTTTTATTCTTCAGTTTGTTAATATGGTGTATCACATTGATTGATTTGCATACATTAACGAATCCTTGCATCCCTGGGATAAATCCCACTTGATCATGGTGTATTATCCTTTTACTGTGTTGTTGGATTTTGTTTGCTAGTATTTTGTTGAGGATTTTGGCATTATATTCATCAGTGATATTGGTCTGTAATTTTCTTTTTTTGTAATATCTTTGTCTGGTTTTGGTATCAGGGTGATGGTGGCCTCATAGAATCACATCGGATTTTTTCATTTAAAATTGTAGTATTTGATCCATCATGGATTTTTGTATTATTTTAACATATTGTGTTAAAATGTGATTTATCTTGTTACTCAGCTTTTTGGTGCCCCTTTAAATTTTGCACCTAAGAGTAATGCCTCACTCCAGTCCCGGATGTGGACCAGGAGGGTACATGTATGCATCTGAAAATACAACCCCAAGTGATATACTGCAAAAGTGGACAGACTCAAAAGAATCTAACATAACCCCAACAACAGGGTTTCATTTTTAACATACCCACATCAGAAACTGATTGATCAAAAAGTCAAACTAAGAGAGGTAGGAAAGCTGTGCACAATACAACTGTTTCCACGAGCTCTATGAAGGGCAGCTTGCAGTAAACACCTGGTCCTGGGTGCCCTTGGCCGGCTGCCAGCACACAGTAAGCATCATCCCAGATAGTGGGGAGCAGAGTCTGGGAGGTCAAACCACACAGAGCAGGTGCCTGAAATGTTGCGACTATGCAATCTATCACAATACAGGTTAACAAATCAGTACTACTCTGTCTCTGTTTGGTTCCATTTATAATTCCCCTCAATAAATTTGTCTGAACTTATGTTTCTCTCCTTAAATCCCATATCTACCACATATTTTGTTAAATGATCATTTGCTTTCCTACTTCACAGGAAAAAAAAAAAACCCAGTCTATTAGGCATGAATTCCCTTAATTTTCTGTCTTCCCACTCCCACATTTAGACTTACCTATATTTCTTTATGTGCTTTTCTATTTTCTTCCAATTTCAAAGGGAAATCAAAAAAATAAATACAGTTTAAGGCTACTTTTGAAAAATCTAGATCCTTGTCTATCAACTCAGCAAATTCTCTTTCTGTCTCTCCCCTTCTTTCTCCGTGTCTCTCCTGTGTGTGTGTGTGTGTGTGTGTGTGTGTGTGTGTGTGTGTGTCTGTCTGTCTGTCTGTCTCTCTGTGCTTGCTTATAAACATTTCTTTCCCCTGCCTTGTTTACACATGGTTCAGTAAAAGCATCTAAGGCCTGGAGGCATTTTTTTAAAGCAAAATGTGCTAAATCAATTAGCTGGGAAAGGAACACCCAGATATTTGATCTTGAAAGCCAATGGCTTTAAGATACTTCAAGGGGATTATGGGAAAGAAAAAAAGTTTGCCTTAATTCTCAGAACCCCTTATCAAATTGCCAAGGTCAGTGAGTACTTTTCAGGTTTTATCTTCCTTAACCCCTCTGAAAATGTTTCCATTCTGAAACCTTGTATGAGTCTTAAATTCCCTGTCTTGTATTCTCTGTCACCACCTGGAAGAATGCTCTTCTTCAGTATCATTTTCTCTGCTTGCTCCTTGACTTTTTTTGAAAGTAATCTTGAATAACCGATGTAATACATTATAACAAGTTTTATAATATAAATACCCAGGGGGACATCTATTTTTCTTAATTTGATTTCCCTGAGGACATCCCATAGTCAACCTAAGGCATCAAAGTTTTCTCTTTTACACATGTTTCTTAGTTCCCATACTGCCCTCTTATGAATTATGATGTCTCTGGTATTTATCCTTATTTCATCTGGATAGAAATGTTTCCATGGTGAGGTGACAAATGGTACAAAATGTGACTTATTTGGCTCCATGGTCATCACGGGATTGTTCTACTACTGTGCTTTGGATTATTTTGGATTCCACTGTGAGTTATAATAACAATTTATCTGTGAAATAAGCCATCTCGTGCCACAAAAGATTGACAGAATTGAGAAATGACTGCCTTCAAAGGAATAAAAAACATATGGAAGCATTGCAAAATCCATGAGGAATGCCTACTGTTTTTATTTAGAAATTCAAGTTACCTTGGAGACAGATAACTCAAGTTTTAGTTGTTTTTTTGTTTGTTTTTTAAAGCAAACCTTTTCCCAAGTGAATTCATTTGGATCATTATTTCAGAGGTTTTATAAGTTCCTGTGTATCTTCCTGGGAAACCTCCAACCCTTAAAATAGTTTTATGCATTTCTGCACATTGTTAATGCTGAGACCTTTGTAGTTTTAATAATTAATTTAGGGCCACAACATCCAGAAGAAGGAAAAAAAATAATTGAGATCATCCGATAGGTAGCTGAAAGGACAGAGCTGTTCACAACTTAGAGCTGATGAAGTCTCTCAAGGAGGAAAGGTGTTGGAAGCATTCAGAGGTACTAGAAGTGGTTTAACTCTGAGGGTCTAGCTTCAGAGTATAGGTGATCCTGGTTTGACTTGCTCTCCTTCCCCCTGCTCTCCTTGTCAACAATGGCCATTTTTATAAAAGACCACTGAAGAGAAAGCAAAAACAATAAAAAACAGAACTAAAATAACAAACATAACCAAGATTGAAAAGAAAGAGCTTGAGGTTGTTATCAGAGAAAGAAGGACTGGGTCTGTGAGTTGGCCATTGTTCTCTGGCCCCAAGGAGTCTTCAGGTATTTTTCTGCCCCATTTGGAAGTATCTTCTATGTCCTCTGCCTATGGGCAGAGGTTAAGACACTACATATCTGGGAGACTGGGGTAACCATGGCTGATCAGATGCTTCACTGAGTTCTCTGTCCATTAAGTCCTGAATTGGGCCCTGACTCTTAACAGAGACCTACTTCCTTTTTATATCTCTCACTCTTAATCATTCCAAGTAGAGAAGGAGTCAGCAGTGAGGGCAGAAGAAGAGAACTAAGAGAGGGGCAATGAGTCCCCTTCCTGTTCTTTCTCAACTAGATTTGACAACGGGAACACTTGATTTTGATTATAGTTCTTTTCCATCTTCCCAGGAACTCTGCTTCTAGAACTATGTCCGCCACCATTCCTCCCTCCCTCCAAACAGGCTGTGCTCTTGATCACAGGATTCCTGATTTGGGTTGGCCACACCTTTTTTGGGAATGTTATCTCCTTTTCCAGTAGCAGGGAGAGGGATAGAGAGAGAGAAAGAGTTGTCCTAGCGACATCTGTTTCTGCTCTCACCCCGAAATCTCCTTAGGCTTGAGTTCTCCCTTTGCTGGAAACCTTGTGAGTGGCAAGATGTGTGTGTAACCAAAGCTATTCAGTAGGAAGTTTGGCAGTGATATGCTCAACAGGTGGATTTTTAACCTCCACCTTTTTTCTTGGCCTCTGCTTTAACACATGTTCCAGACAAAAAGAACCCAGGAATGTATGGACCTGATTTGAGTAAAGAAAACTCAGCCATGAAGTTGGGAGAGGTAACATCAGATAACATGAAAACAATGTCGAGTCCAAATGAGCTTTGAACGGAACTGTGAACTCTCATATTTTCTGCAATTTGTCCAATTAGTATTAACCAATTTTAAAATTACCTTTTTGTCTGAGTTTTACTCAGCTCTTTATCTTCTCAAAAGGTGGTATGCAATTACAGAGAATTCATAAAACTTAGACATAATTTCCTATGCCTGGAATTTCTTGTGTACTTCCTGAGTCATGGATTTTTCTCACACCAGTAATCTCCAGGGAACTTGTATCATCATCCACAAAAGTTGCCTGCTCCTTTATCCAGCTTCTCTTCCAGTGCCTGAAGGGAAAATTGAGGAGAACATACCCATCCCTCCTTTCACCATCCTGACCCCAAACCTCTACCACATCAATAGAATCTATTTGTTTATTTAGATAATTCCAAAGATTGGATATTTCTAGAAGGACATTAGAGGGTATAAAGAACAAAGGTTGACATTTTGGCTAATTTATACATCTCCCTTATTGTATTCCCTTATTCCTTGGAGACAAGAAATGGAAAAAGCTCTGATAGGAGAATTCTATCTAACAATTAGATTGCGTGTTTCTCTTAAGAAATTCCAGCATGCTATTACCAGAGAAGTGGGAATAGAGGATAGAAAAGCATATCAATAAAAACTCAAGGGTAAGTGCTTTCAGATTTAGCCCTAACAAAAAAGATCCTCAGTGGAATATTTCTACTCCTGATCTGATTATTTTCTCCTCAGGTGCCCTTCACCTTTTCCATTATAACCCCCTTTCAGGTGGCAATCCATTTCCCCCTCTCAGGAAAAACTACCCTTTCTACAGGAAGAGGTTCCATTTTTTGGTTTCTTCCTATCTTCTAGGAAAGAAAGCTGTTTCCTGGGCTTCACCTGGATGAGCATTGACATTTCCTTTTTCTCCAACTCACAGGTTCCTGGGAACATAGGGCTCTGTTGCATCTGGGTCCCGGACAGATCAGTAGACCTAACCATTTAGAATCACAGGAAGGCTTGGTTCCATGTGATTCACCTGTGTAGTAAGCATACCATATAAAAACTAGTGCTAGTTATCAACTGGAGACAATATAATTCAATTCCACATATGGAGAAGATCATTTCTCCCACTGGTCTCTACTCCGCACCTCTAGATTATTGTGATGAGGACCATATGGGTGTTTCTAATCCCACTTAAGATCTCAGGGCATCACCAAAAACTGTCACTAGGTTGCTCCTCCACTTGGATTAATTTATTTTCATTCTGGTCATACTGTTATATATGAGTTAGCTAATGTATCTATAAAATTAACTGTCTCTCTTCCCTGCTTGTCTGTGAGCTTAATGAAATCAGGAATTATGCCTATTTTCTTTATATTTGTAACCCTGAGCATAGAAAATTCCTAGCAAAATATAGGTACTCGATAAATAATTGTTGAATTAATAAATATAGGACTTAGGTCAGAGAGACAAAGGCTATCCCATAACTCAGGTAGTCCAGCCCAGTAGGCTGGACTTAAGAGGATACACAAAGTATGCTGGCCAATACCTGTAGTAATAAACTGTATGGATTTGAGGGGAACATACCCTTGGATTATTGATGAGTTCTGTGGCATCAATAAGAAACTAATTAGGGATTAAAACAATGGCCATCTATCTCTCAACTTCTCTTATATCAGAAAGGATGCTAACATAATTAAAAGTCTGACACAGTTAAGCTATTTTCAAGGATTTTAAATGTAAAAGGAAGGCAGAAATTAAGTTGGTCACTTTCAAATAGGTCAACCGATCTCTCTTCCTGCAAGTGTGAAGTCATAGGCCCCCTGAAAAATCACCTGTGCTTATGATCCAGCACCACAAGAAATCTCACCAGGCCTCTTCTGTTACCTTAATTTCAACACCTTTTAACATTGGCTTCATGTATGTAGTTTCCTCCCTATTTCTTCATTTCTAATTTCTGCCTCAGTGCCCAGAACTTTCAGATTCTTCAGTAGCAATTTATTTTCTTTAATCCTGGTTTTTCCACTAGATGATAGTGGATCTATGCTTTATTGCCCATGGACCAATCTCATTCCTCTCCCTCATATCAGACCCCTATTTGCCCTGGAGGGTGTTTAGAATTCATTACCATTGTTCAAAATCCATTACTAGATTCATAGTTTTAGGGATACTCACTTGTCCCTGCGTTGGGGCCATAGGTTGAAATGCAATTTAAATGTCAATGGAAAAAAAACCAAAAAACAATACTTTGTATCTGAACCTATTTGACTCAGGTGCCACTTGTGCTATTAGAGTCACTGCTTCCATCACTGCAGTTCCTGGAAAAAATTGGAGAAGTGATGTGCATTTTCAGGAGACACTAAGATCTCTGTTCCTGAGGGAGTTGTAGCTAGCGAGAGGGTAGTACGATTCTTGATGCTCTATGTGTTTGTTTGTTTGTTTTGTTCTGTGTTGGTGGTCAGAATTGTAGATTTCTTACCTCTCACAGGGCTGCTTTCTGCATGAAGACAACTCAAGCCTCCTAGCAGTAGTAAGTAAGTATGAATGTTCAAGCCCAGGAAGGGATGCAGTCATTGTTATTCATAGGCCTTGGCAGAAGTGATGAAATCAGGGGAAATATGTAAAGATATGATTATACAAATAGGTTTGTTGGCAAGAAAACAGGACATCTTACTGGATGCACTCAAATGCTAGTTAAATTATTGGAGTGCAAGTCACCCTGAACATGTAAGGAACTGGAGAAATAGTTTGAAGAAAGCACTGGAAGTTCAAAGATATCACTCAGGGAAAATGGCAGTTGGAAATTACTAGACAGTCAAGCAAAAATAGAATTTTTAAGACATATCATGGGATTTAGCTAAAATTTAATGTCATGAATTTAAAGAGATACGTATTGAAACAAGTATGTGAGTATCTATAGCGGTGACAAGAATTGTAAAATAAAGCGGGGCAGTGGCTGGAGTGTTCACTGGTTTTCTGCAGAGGGTATGTGGCAAGAGAGTTGAGGGTACTGGCAGGATTACAGGTCGTGGGATATGGGATACATGGAAAGGCAGGGAAAACCAGTAGGCTATGATCCTTTCCATGCCTGGCCCTTAACTTTTATTCCCAACCTTAATGTTTATTCTTCTGGTTCTGTTTTCTGATCATTTTCTGAAATTTGTTGTTATCCATAGTCTCATGTATTTAAAGTATGTATGTCCCATTACACATATGTAGAACATTAAAAGAATTTGCCCAAAGTTTACCACTTTATTAGTGTTGCAAATATATTGTAAAATATGTTGTACATCTAGGGTATTTATACACAATAAGCAAAGAGCATTATGATGACCTTTTTAAAAAGACCACTGATAGCAGAAAAATTCACTTTTAAAAAAATTCTGACTTTTGCTGTGGCAGAGAAATAGTTGATAATTCTTTCCACAATATTTCTTCAAAGGAAATGCTTTCATTAGTCTATGTGGCAAGAAAAATATATCTCTACAGCCTATCTTCTGTAACATAATATCAATAGGTAAGATTTAGTTGTTTTTCTCCCCACACCCCATATATATATCATTTTCATTTTCTCAGGATTATCTGTGTTTATCTATATGCTTTGTTTTTTGGTTTTATTTTAAAACCTTAAACTTTTTTTTTTTTTTTTGCTGAGAGGTATTGAATTTGTATCTATTAAAAAAGTAAGTTATGTTGGGGAAGCAACTTTTTAAAAAAATTTTTATTGGAGTATAGTTACTTTACAATGTTGTGTTAGTTTCTGCTGTACAGCAAAGTGAATCAGTTATATGTATATCCACTCTTTTTTAGATTTCCTTCCCATTTAGGTCATCACAGATCATTGAGTAGGGTTCCCTGTGTTATACAGTAGGTTCTCATTAGTTATCTATTTTATACATAGTAGTGTATATATGTCAATCCCAATCTCCCAATTCGTCCCACCCCCATCTTTCCCCCATAAGTTTGTTCTCGACATCTGTGACTTGATTTCTGCTTTGCCAATAAGTTCATCTGTACATTTTTCTAGATTCCACATATAAGCGATATTATATGATATTTGCTTTTCTCTTTCTGACTTATTTTACTATGTATGACAATCTCTAGGTCTATCCACATCTCTGCAAATGGCACTATTTCATTCCTTTTTATGGCTGAGTAATATTCCACTGTATATATATATATATATATATATATATATACCACATCTTCTTTATCCATTCCTCTGTTGATAGACATTTAGGTTGCTTCCATGTCCTGGCTATTGTAAACAGTGCTTCAATGAACATCAGGGCACATGCATCCTATTGAATTATGGTTTTCTCTGGATATGTGCCTAGAAGTGGGCTTGCTGGGTCATATGGTAGCTCTATTTTTAGTTTTTTAAGGAACCTCCATACTGTTCTCCACAGTGGCTGCACCAATTTACATTCCCACCAACAGTGTAGGAGGGTTCCGTTTCCTCTACACCATCTCCAGAATTTATTGTTTGTAGATTTTGGGAAGCAAATTTTTCATGTTCAGAAATAGGAAAGGTTTATTTTGATTCTAAAAAGCAAGTCAAAATAAGCAATTAATTCATCTTTCCATTAAACAATATCTTTAACTGGTGATAAAAATTGCTTTGAATCCAAACAATGTTTATGGAATGTATAAATTACCACAGATACTTCCATCATGCTAACGTAATGTGACCAAAGGCTATATTATTTTAGGAAAAAAAAGTAGCTTTAAGAATTTCTTTTTTCTCCTTTGCTTGGAATTAGCAGTCAACCAACTGAGAACAAATGAATGGGAATACTAATGTATGCACCATAAAAATCAACCTTTGGAAATTTGTTCACTCCAGGTTATCAAGTCAAGGGCTGTGTCCTGATAATTTTACGACTGTTAATAACAGCCCATATAGGCATACCATGATAAAACTGATTAACTTTCATGCTTCAGAGTAAAAATTGATTTATTAAGAGGGAAGAATAAATTATTTCCCATTAACAGAATTCAGCATTAGCTTTTAATTTTTTCCCTAATTTAGCAGCTTACTATATTTTACAAAACATGAAATAGGTCACCATACATAAAGGAAAAGTGAGTTTATCCCAAGTGTTTTCCTCATCTTGGCCTTAGAAAGCAGAAATACATAGCTTTGGGTCAGGGCTCTAACAAGAGCAAACTAAAGTACTTTGGGCAATTTATTTAGACTGTTTAAGTCTCAGATTTTTCTACAAAGCTAAAGCTAATCAGCATCATTAGAACAATGTATTTAAATCTTGCTTGCAGACCTTTATTAATGATTTGGCTCAAGGAAATTCAGTTGCTCTTATTAGCATTTTCCCATTTGTAGCACATAAAATTACTATTTTATCCATCTGGAATGGTTTGATAATATATCTTGCAACCTTCAATACTTTACAACGTTTCCATTATTTTCATTAATGCATTTACAACAATCAATAAAATTTAAAGTGTTCAATATTAATGACATAAGGGGTCCTTCATGATCTACTGTCCTGCCTAAGAAGTCCACTACCTTCCACTTTTCCCCTTTCCATCTCTGATTCTTTTTATGTTATATTTCAGGATTCAATTAATCTGTCATTTTCAAAGTGAAAACTCCACGGACATACTTCTTCTCCTTCACTTCTCGCCAGGCTAACCAGGGATACCACTGGCATGTTAGTAATAAGTAAGGTAAACCTCTATTAGAGGTTTTTGTTTGTTTCTCTCTCTAAGTCTGCCTTTCTTAGTATTCTAAGATCTCAGTGCTTGGCATAAAGCAAAAGCATAATGCATAACTCTTTTGTAAGCAAATGCATGAATAAGGAGAAAATGAGAGACAGGATTTTTGACTCTTCAAGTTACATTTGGCAAGTCTCTAGAGCAATACTAAATCCTTCAAATAAAGTAGCTATTATTGTTTTCAGAAGAGAAGTCTAATAAACATAAAACAAACTATAAAATGGTGGAGAAATCCAACAATGTCAATCAGTGAGTTAAATGTTAATGGATCTGAAAAGGAATAAAAATGAGCTGTGATATGAACCTAAATCATTTTCTGTGGGTAACATTCTTGGCTGGAGAGCACAGGCTGTGGATGATTATCTCCTCAGCACTTTGAAGAATCATTCCAACCTGGGCAGGATCTACAGTTAAGCTAATGGCAACAAGTAGAACAGGTCGCTCAGTCCTAGCATGTTGCATAGACAGCCTAGGCGTTTACTTTCTTTAGCATTAGCAGCAGAGACAGGGCTGCTTCTCTGAGGCAACTTTTCTCTCTGTCAATTGCTTTCATAAAAAAGGTCTCTAGGTTGTTTGCATGGCTGCTGATTCTGGTGGCAGGTAAGAACCATTCCTGTCTCAAGGAAAGGTAGAAGCAAAGATGACTGGGAGAAGTATCCACTCTGGAATTCTTAGGGCTGTCAAGGTAACTGTTTGCTGACAGAGATGTGGACTCTATAGTGAGGTACCTCCCACTATTGATTGGGAGGTGTGAGGGAGCAGAATACTCTAATTACAGTAGAATGCCATGTAAGTTCTGGCTGGGGAGTTATTCGTTTATTATAACATAAAAACTCTATGAGTTTTCAACTGTATAACTCATGACTGTGATAATATAATCATAGTATTTAGTTATAAGTTTAATTTTTATAAATTTATATCATATCTGAGAAGACCTTGGTGGAAATTCTTCCCCCCGCCTTTCGCCACATTTCACCCCCTCCAGGCCTACTCCCTCTTCTTCTCTGCCTTAGGATAACTAATCTCTAGTGACTATATCGACTTTTGTTCTAGCAGCTAACTAGTTTGGCTAATGGGGAGCCCAGCGGGAGGTTGGTGAGGAGTAAAATGAAAGTGAAATATGGGTATTTTTTCCCCAGAGCTCCTCCCTGTTGGGTTGTCTTAGGATGGCTGCTTCCCTCTGCAGTCCTTTCTTCAAGACTATTCTAAGAGTCCTCTGTCTATATCTCTTGGATCTAGGGCTGGTAACAACCATGCTGTCCCTAGGTCAAGAGGGACTACAGTATAGCTTGTGTTTTCCGTATATCCTTCTTATATCTTTAAAATTAGTCCCTTTATTAGTCCCTCCATGAATTAATGTAATTGAAGTTTGAGCCATCTGTTTCTTGATGGAGCCCCAATTGATACAAAGATAAATTAGACAAGTTGTCTGTTGTCTGTTTTCTACTATAGTATAATATATCCATATTGTGCTTATGTGGTCCACATAACAATTTAGCAGCCAAACACTTGGCTAACTTATAACATCCCATATTCTATTGCTCTATTGATCTACCTATGAATCACAATGTCTTCTGATTTGTTTGTTTCCAGTTAATTTGAGCCTTTAAAAAAATTAAATATATCTTCCTATGTTCAGATGTATAGATTTTAAGATATTCTTCACTCCCAGAAAGAAATTTCACTCCTAGAACCTATCACAGTGTTTGGAACATATTAGGAACACCATAAATATTTGTTGAGTGTGTGAATAAGTAAATGGGAGTGAATGAATGTGTGAATAAATGAAAAATAAATAGCTTCAATTAGTTGTATGTACATAGGCATATGCACGTATGCCTTCCATGTTTACAATATGTATTTATCTCCAGGTTTTTCATCCACTATTGATAGCGAATAAAGCCATTAGAAATGTTAAATGAAACAACCTAAAAACACTTAACTGCCTTGTCTGTGGAAGCAATTAATCCTGCATGGAGAAATTTGGGGCCCATTAAGCTGAGAGACAATTAGATTGGAGATCACTGAGATATAAACTACTCACTAGAGACTTTGGGGAAAATTGAGTGAAAAGTTATTGAATTTCATTGTTCTAACAGCCTTATCAGGCAAAATTGGGGGGGGAAATTCCAAGGAAAAAAGCCTTGGTAAACTTACAGGACAAAGAGAGTTAAGAGCTGATATGATTTATATTCTCTCTTGACCTACTTATGTGATTATTATATTAGAGATTTCCTAAACTTTGAACCACGCCTGCATTCTTGGATTAGACAGTATTAGGTCATTGTACATTATTATTTTAAAGTCCTTTGGAATCTGCTAGTAGAAATTTAGATTTTTCAAATAAATCTACCTCAAGTTATAGTTATATTCCCCCCTTTTATGTTTTCTTCTTTAAGTTTTGTTATCAGCATTATAATATCTTTGTAAAATCTTCATATTTTTGGCCATGGTTCACTTTATACAGCATAGGTCTTATATATTCCTTAGTGCTTTGGAAGACATTTGTAGACTCATCTGCTCCTATCACATTTCATTTAATTCTCTTCCATAGTGAATCATCTTTCCTGGATTCCACCTTTTCTTGGGTTACTGCTAATAATAGTTGATGAAATAAAAATTTAGGGGTCACATCTTTGAATTATCCTTTTCCTTGGTCTTTCACATCTAATCCATCAGCAAGTCAGGTTGATGCTACCACCAAAACAAACATACCCAAATGTGTTGAATTCTCTCCATCTCCATCTGCTCTATATAAGTCACAATCATATCTTGCATGGACATCTGAAAAAATCTCCTGGTTTCATTCTTCCATTCTTGCCTCCCTACAATCCATTCCCTAATATAAATAAGAAGATCATGCCATTCCCCTGCTAAAGTACTATATCATTGTTCTCCATATTTGCTCCCCCGCCTTGGTGCAATTATACTTCATGCAACTAATTAAGGCAGGCATGTGACTTGCTTTGGCTAATAAAATGTGGGCTAATAAAATAAATATAAGTGGAAGGAATGTGTGCACTTCTATGCCAAGGCTTTACAAACCTACTCACGGCACACCCCTCAACTTTCCCTTACTCCTGCACAAGCTCACGGATGATCATTTGTTTGGTGGAAGCTAGGCCACCTGCAGATGATAAACTGTGAGGGATTATAGAAAAGGCAGCTTTAATTTTCTAGCCTCTAACTTGCAGGGGGAAATATTGCAAGGGGTTGGAAATGAGTAAGCAGTTTTGAGTATCTTCCACAGTTACTGAAAAAAACAGGGGGAATATGGGGTAGAATGATCTGTGGGGTTGCATGAGCTTAGGCTGAGGTGTGGGGTAAAGTAAAATGAGGCAAAAAATATTTTTGCACACCTTAAATTCTACCTATTGCCAGAATAATGTATTCCTCTTACTTTCTCATACTCATCAGTTATTTCTCAGTATAAGAAAAAGGAGGAAACTACTTAAAAGTCCTTATTCATCCTCACTATATCTAAATGATATGACTAGTATATTTCCCCCTACCTTTACTTACATTTTCTTTAAGGGTCAAATAAACACTTGAGATTGAAAAATATTAAAAAATTATTTGCCAGAGCAGAATAACTGCAAAAACTAGGCACAATGGGACAAATAGGATGATTTGTGTGGTCTAAACTTTGTTTTGGGTTGCAGGGAGGAATTTTGAGAAGCAGGAGCTATGCTACTGTATGTAACTGAGTGTAAATGATATTTCATTTTGTCTTATTTTGTTTTCAGTGCTACAATACAATAGTAAGATTGTGTTTGAGAATGTTTTAGTTTTTCTGTTGAAAGACTACTATGCAAAGACCTATTACTTATAGTAACTTTTAGATATAAGAAAAGTACTGGCAACCTCTTTTTAGAACCCTAAAAGAAAAACACTATGGTCAGGTCTCTACATCAAATAGGATCAGGTGGGGTAAAAGAAAACACATAAATTATTGGACCTTACTAACATTTCACACTTTAATTACATCCTGCTTCTAGAGAAAATTTTACATAATATTGTAAGTAGGGTATATGTTTCAATTGCAAAATCCCACCTGCAGTCGCCTCTCTTATATATATGTATGTATATGTACTATATATATGTACACTATATATAATTTATATAATATACATACAACATCTTTTGTATATGGTTTTGTTTTGTGATACAGAATTGAGTCTTGGAATGAATTAGTATAACTGACTAGAGCTTTGGCTATCCCAAGAAATGGTACTTTAATAAATAAATGATGTACACAAATTATAAGTTTTATATGTTATTGAAAGTTACAGTGATTTCAGAGATTATTTTAAAATCAAAACATAGGTGAAGCCCACAAACTTATTATAAGTGGGTCTTGAATCATAAAAACATCTAGGCTCTATTTTCCTTCAATTTGTATGTCATTTAATTAATATGTAAGTGACTTATTTTAAATTTTGATGATCAACATAAAGGAATAGTTCTGTTTGTGTTCTTTATAGTGGTTTCCATCTGGGGCAGTTCTATTCAAATGTTAATTATCTCTGGCCCTTTGAGCTAGAAAATATGAAAATGAGATAAAAAGTGGCTTCTAGAGTTGCTCCTCCAAAGCTGGAAAATTGGATGAGAAGGTTTCCTGGAACTGCTGACCTCCACTTTGATGTACCTTTTCATCAGCAAACCATTGTTTGTTTGACAGATGAAAGAAGGTATGTAGTACCAAGTTAATGGCCAGTAGTGTAAGCTAGACCTTTCAGGCATAATGTGTTAGTGATAGTAATTAATTATTTGAATGTCATGTTTTTTGTGTTATTGTAAAAGACTTAGACTGTGAGCTATATACTTTTATAGAAAACTAAGATATTGATACACAGAGTTTTTGCAATCAAATTTGGGGGAAACCTAAACTAAGGATTTCCAAGAAACAGCAGCATAGTAGCTTCCTCTTGTCACAGAGTCTAAAGGGTGGGAGTATTGAAATATTAAAACAAACATACAAACAAGTAATCTTATAATAATTCTTCTTGGGGGGAAATGATTCCTACAGAAATTGAATACACTTATACTATTAAATCTCTTAAGAGTTTGTATTACTACTGGGAAATAAGTAGAAAAAAATTAAAATCACACACAAATCCTTATAATTTGGAGGGGTAAAGGAAGATAATGTATCATACCGCAAATACAGCACGGGCATCTTTTTACCACCTTGAATATACAACATTTAAAAACATGAACAATATACTAAAAACAAACCAAAAAACAAACAAACAAAAAAAGAACCGGAAAACTCCAAATATCCATTAACTACTGAATGCAGTATATACATATTATGGAATACTACCCAGGAATAAAAAGGATGAGACAACTGACCCATCCAACAGCATGAATGATTGTCAAAAATATTTTAAGTGAAAGAATCTAGACACAGGATCACATATTGTACGGTTTTATTTAAATGTAATTCCTAGAAAACTCAAAACTATAGAGACAGATATCGATCAGTGTTTTCTTTGAACTGGGGCATGGGACTGAGGATTGACTGTTATGCTGACATGAGGAAATCTTGTAGGTGATGAAAATATAGCTAATCCAAGCAGGAAGTCAGCAGGGCAGGGGGAGTTTATTCCTGATATGATGGATGCCAGCTCTAGGGAGGAAGCTGGGGTTACTACGTGTTTCTTTATTATAGACTAATCTATGCAGAGAGCTGAACACAGCAACCTTGGCCCAGGTAAAAATGTACACATACACAAAAGGCACACATATAAAGTTTACTGCTGAGATTACTTATAACTTTAGTTTCTCTCCTAACTATAGTAGAGAACCCAAATAACTAAACTGGTAGTTACATTTACATCAAATAGCTGTTAATCTGAAACACTGAGCAAAAGATGCTAACAGCACCCAGAAAGGCATAGGCAAACAACAACAAAAAATAAGACTAGATAAATATTAACTGATTATATAAATAAAACAGAGATTCATCATTAATAAATTCACATCATTCAATTAATTATCTGAAAAATATACAATTATCTGAAAAATATACAATTTATAAAAAGAGTCTCTAGGGTAATGGCAGAATAGCTTGTTAGTACCAGCATTCTCACAGGGGGAAATAAAATCATAAAAACAAACCTATTTGAAATTTGAAACTACTGGCAAATGCAGATTGCAGGCAGAAACTGGAGAGGCGTCTACCATTCAGTGATGAAATGCTGCAGGTATTCTGTTCGTGACTTTTTGTCAGAGTCTCCCTAATCAAGTTCAGCTCTGAGGGCAGAAAGCTGTAGGCTCACTGGTTTGAGGGCAGAGGACTGAGTTAGTGGCTAGAAGAGGAGGAGAAAGCTAGGAGGGAAAGCTAAAGAGGAAGTCACAAACAGGACCAGCCCCCATATCTCCATTCAAAATTCACACAGCTATGTGGCTGTCTGCTAATCTGTAAATGCTTGAGGGGAACCCCGAAGGTTAGAAAAATGTAGCAACTAGAAGCTGAAAAAACTGTGCAGAAACTTTAGCTGCTGTCTAGTATAAAAAGGCAGAGATTGGAGTATGGGTACAGGCCAAGTTAACTGCCTGAGAAAACAAAATTCACTCCGTAGGAACAGAATAGAATACAGATTCCTTATAGATATCACTCATAATGTTCAGTTCTCAGACATGCAAAGAAAAATAAAAAGTGACCTATATTCTAGGAAAAAAAGGCAGTCAATAGAAATCAAAACAGAGGGTACCCAGGTAGCCATTATTATAAATATATTCAAGGAATTTAAAATTATATGTATAATTCATAAATATAAATAGAATTCTCAGAAGAAAAAATAGAATTAAAAAACCAAAGTCATAATTCTAGCACTGAAATTCTAATAACTGAAATAAAAAATGGACTGGATGTGCTTAATAGCAACACATCACATACAGGGAGACAACAATATAGGTGATGCTGACTTCTCACCAGTGACAATGGAGGCAGGAAGAAAAGGAATATTTCCATTCAGGCTAAAGAGAAATACCACCAGATCTATAGGAAAGTATTGAAGTTACCAGAACTAGTAAGTATTTTGGTAAATATAATGTATAAGGAAATATTAGTGCAACATTGTGTGGCATATAACTTATGTAGATGTAATAGATATGACAATAATAGCATAAAAGACAGACTTGCAATGTTCTTACATTTTGTGTGCTGTAGGAGACTATTAACTCTAAGTATTTAGCCTGTGATAGGTTGAAGATACATACTGTGATCTCTAGAGCTGTCTTGGAGAATAACACAGAGAGATACAGGTTTATGGGGTGAGAGAGAGAGGGTAATTGGACCTTGAGCACTTTGGAGACAAAAAGCCACATTCTGGGTTTTGCCTTCAAAGTCAAATTTAGAAAATTAATACAGCAGCAAGTTCAGGTTACCTTATCTTTTTTTTTTTTTTTTAAGACTACAAAAAGAGAGACCTATTCTGTGCATCTTTGAGAGAATAAAACAAACGTAAAAGTTGTTTTACTATAAAGTTTGATAGAGATGCTTGCATACCAATGTAGACAAGTTTCTTTTTTATAACTGAAAGTCTGTAATAGAGCAAGGATACAACATCGTATTGTTTTTGACAGTAATTGATGCTGAGATAATAGTATGTTATTAAATTGTCCTTGGATAATCTAATTCCTGAAATTTTACTGCTTATATAATATCTCTGGTTTATTAATAAGATTTCCTAATATAAAATCTAACAAGTGCTTTAATTTCTGAGACTTACTTTTAACCTATTACTTGTTGTCTTAGTTTGGGCTGCTATAACACAGTGCCAGAGACTAGGAGGCTTGTAAACAACAGAAATTTATTTCTCAGTTTTGGAGGCTGGTAGTCCAAGGTCAGGGTGACAGCATGGCTGGGTTCCAGTAAGACCCCTCTTCTGGAATATAGACTGTGATTCTACTGTATCTTCACATTGGCAGAAAGAGGGTCAGAGAGCTCTCTGGGGCCCCCGTTTATGGAGACACTAATCCTATTCAGGAGGGCTCCACCCTCACACCTAATTAGCTCAGAAAGCCTCCACCTTCAAATACTGTAACATTGGGGATTAAGATTTTAACATATGAATTCTGGGGGGGGACACAAATATTCAATTCAGTCCACTGCACTCATACGTCAGGATTTAGCTTAGAGTCTAGTCAAGGGCACCTCTTGTGTGATTCAAGATTACCCTGTGCATACGACCATTTCAGCATTTACTGTATTCTAATTTAAGAGTTGCTTATTTGGCTATATTACTTGCATGTTTTAATTATCTATCTTTTCCTCTAGCACAAATTCTCTGATCTGTCTTCTTTATAAATCTTTCTTTGTAATCCCAGCACCTAGAATAGTACTCACAATAGAAGGTGCACAAAAGACTTTAAATTAATAAATCAATGTGTATAAACTGGCCTTATCTAGACAGCAAATGTATGTATGTATTCCAGGGTTCTACTTACATCTGATGGAAAACAGAATTGTAGGAATAAAAACATAAAGGAAAATAACCTTCTTCTACTTAGCAAATCCAGGTATATTATAACACCATGGGGAAGGTCAAAAGGTTCTTGTTTTCTTACATGACTCTACTATCGTTATCTGTTTACTTTTCATATTAATATAAGAACTTATGAAATATTAGGGTAATTCCTGGACTTCGCTATTTTGTAACTTCTTGGGGAGATATTGTAACGAAGAATCTAGTGTTAGCACAGAATCCCCTGCATAGTGCCAGGCTGAAAATCATGGGCTTCATCATTCATTGGTCCCAAATGAGTAATTCCTCTGTGCTGGGGGAGTCCTTCTGGACATACACCCTGAAGAGTCTAAGAGAACAGCTAAGAATATGACTGAATATTTCACGAATTTTCTTTCCAAAGTAAAACCAAGGAAATTTTATAGAATCTAAAGAGTTTATCTGAGATAAAAATGATTTTTCATGTGAGAGTCAGGAAAAGTCCCCAAAACAGCTGACATAAACATATATGACAATTGAAAACTGTACCCAAAGGATATTTGATGACACCAGGGATTCTCCCCAAGGTAGAAATCTCTGTACACTACAATCAAGGGGATTTTAAACTAAAAAATGAAAACAAAATACAAAAACACAAGGGGCTGACCAGACCAGTGTTATTAAATGGACAACAAAAATACATAATGATAAAATTTGCACCCTAAACTTGAGCTAACTGTATGTAAATGCCACTTTGAAGTCCCGATCTGGCTGCCTCTGAAAGTTGATATGAGGATCAAATAAAATTGCAAATGTTCCACATATTTTAAATTGTAAACAATTACACAATTTAAGTTGCATAAAATTTAAACAACTTAGTCATAGTAAGAGTAATTGACAGTGGTGGCTCCTATTTCTGGTCCTCTCTGAGGAATTAGGGAGGCTACCCTAACATAAGCCTGAGGAAAGAAAAAAATTGGGTGTTTGAGGAAACCACTGGTACTGATATGAGTTCTCTGTACCTCTTCCATTGATGCTGTCTCTTCTGCTTCCTACTTTTCAAATGCACTGGACAATAGTAGGTCATCAAACGTGTCCAAGGCTTCCCCCTGTCTGTAACTCAAGCCCTTCCCTCTGCTTAAATCACTCTTGACCCCATTTCACATGGTTCATTTGTCCTCAGTCTCACATTAAAACACACCTTTTGGAGAGAGCTTCTCTGAGCAGCCTGTAGAAAGAAGGCCTTGCCAATTGTTCCTAATTTTCTAAGTCAGTATCCACAAACCTTTCCACCACCCCGTGCCCACAAACAGTACTGACTACAATACAGAATTTTAAGTGAATTTTAACTTATTTTGTCTCCTTCATTTAATATAAATTCTGTAGTGAACATGTCTGTCTTGTTGCCCTGTATATCCCCAGAAAAATACATAGTACCTCTCACATTAAGCACATCTTAATTTTTTGATAAATAATGAAAATATAGTTTCTTGGCAAATATTTGCAATTTCAAATTACCTATATATTTGGATGATATACTTATAGAACTACCTCCATATTCCTTTCTAAAATCAAATGTCTTAAATATTTAATGTCTTAAATATCTTGACTATGGCAAGAAATATTTGTATCACATTTATCTTTTAAGACATTTCTTTTTGCTATGTACCTCACTGTGTAAAGAGCAGAGAGGAAAGAAAAGTGGGTGGGGAAGAATGGGGTATGTGCAGAAAACCATAAAATAAAAAATAACTGGGTGTTTGACACAGGATAGGCAAGTTGATTAATATATAATATTAGACAAATTATTTAATTTCTATGGATTATAGTTTATTAATTGATAAAATGTGAGTATTGGATTAATTTCTTAAATTACTTCAAGTATGAATATTCTACCATCCTAAGAGAGTATTAGAAAAACTAAGCAAAACAATTATTAATTCTGAATTGTATATTTAGGTTTGTATGTGTTTGAAAGTAGTAAAATGTATATATTTAAACATTTATCTAAGAAAAATATACTACTTACGCTTATGAAGTACATATCCTGCAGATATTCTATAAACTTGAAACAGTACTATAAAATTGTAATTCATAACATTTCCTCTAGTGATAGACTACAGAAAAATATGACAACAGAAATCACATTGTAGAGCACAGAAGTTAATACTATAAGATTATTGTCAAAGAATAACAATTATTTCAAGATGTTTTATTTCCTTATTCTGTTTTGTTCTCTTCTATGGGTTGCTTTGCCTGTTCAACCAAGGAAACACATTTAATGGGCTGACATGAAACAAATTTTAATAGTTCAGCCCTCTGTAAGCATTCTCATGCATGATTAACATTACACATTGTAAAGGACTGCTTTCCTTAAATTGTAGATATTTGGCTATAAATTTGAGACTGTGGTATAATTGTCTAACTATTGAAGGACACTTGTACTTTGTGCACTGATGAATTAGGTAAAGTGTATAACTAGGATACACATTTTAGTATGGTTTATTAAATCATAAAACACAAAAGGCCCATTGGAATTTGATTATAAGGAGAAATAACATTTGATAGAAGTTACAATGATAGATATTTATATATTTGATATTTAATTAAAATTATGGTAAAATTTATTTTTATTTTCCTCAAAAATTATTTTTTTTAATTTTTATTTTTAAATTCTTTTGGTTTTTTTTTGTGTTTGTTTTTCTTAACATCTTTATTGGAGTATAATTGCTTTACAATGGTGTGTTAGTTTCTGCTGTATAACAAAGTGAATCAGCTATACATATACATATATCCTCATATCTCTTCCCTCTTGTGTCTCCCTCCGACCCTCCCTATCCCACCCCTCTAGGTGGTCACAAAGCACCAAGCTGATCTCCCTGTGCTTTGCGGCTGCTTCCCACTAGCTATTGATTTTACATTTGGTAGTGTATATATGTCCATGCCACTCTCTCACTTTGTCCCAGCTTACCCTTCCCCCTGCCCGTGACCTCAAGTCCAGTCTCTAGTAGGTCTGTGTCTTTATTCCCATCCTGTCCCTAGGTTCTTCATAACCTTTTTTTCCTTTCTTTTAGATTCCATATATATGTGTTAGCATACGGTATTTTTCTCTTTCTGACATACTTCACTCTGTATGACAGACTCTAGGTCCACCCACCTCATTACAAATAACTCAATTTCATTTCTTTTTATGGCTGAATAATATTCCATTGTATATATGTGCCACATCTTCTTTATCCATTCATCTGTCGATGGACACTTAGGTTGCTTCCATGTCCTGGCTATTGTAAATAGAGCTGCAAAGAACATTGTGGTACACGACTCTTTTTGAATTATGGTTTTCTCAGGGTATATGCCCAGAAGTGGGATTGCTGGGTCGTATGGTAGTTCTATTTGTAGTTTTTTAAGGAACCTCCATACTGTTCTCCATAGTGGCTTTATCAATTTACATTCCCACCAACAGTGCAAGAGGGTTCACTTTTCTCCACACGCTCTCTAGCAGTTATTGTTTGTAGAGTTTTTGATGATGGCCATTCTGATTGGTGTGAAGTGATACTTCATTGTAATTTTGATTTGCATTTCTCTAATGATTAGTGATGTTGAGCAGCTTTTCATGTGTTTGTTTGTTGGCAATCTGTATATCTTCTTTGGAGAAATGTCTGTTTAGGTCTTCTGCCCATTTTTGGATTGGGTTGTTTCTTTTTTTGATATTGAGCTGCATGAACTGCTTGTAAATTTTGGAGATTAATCCTTTGTCAGTTGCTTCATTTGCAAATATTTTCTCCCATTCTGAGGGTTGTCTTTTCATCTTGCTTATGGTTTCCTTTGCTGTGCAAAAGCTTTTACGTTCATTAGGTCCCATTTGTTTATTTTTGTTTTTATTTCCATTTCTCTAGCAGGTGGGTCAAAAAGGATCTTGCTGTGATTTATGTCATAGAGTGTTCTGCCTATGTTTTCCTCTAAGAGTTTTATACTGTCTGGTGTTACATTTAGGTCTTTAATCCATTTTGAGTTTATTTTTGTGTATGGTGTTTGGGAGTGTTCTAATTTCATTCTGTTACATGTAGCTGTCCAGTTTTCTCAGCACCACTTATTGAAGAGGCTGTCTTTTCTCCATTGTATATTCTTGTCTCTTTAGCAAAGATAAGGCAACCATATGTGTATGGGTTTACCTCTGGGCTTTCTATCCTGTTCCATTGATCTATATTTCTGTTTTTGTGCCAGTACCAAACTGTCTTGATTATGGTAGCTTTGTAGTATAGTCTGAAGTCAGGGAGCCTGATTCCTCCAGCTCCGTTTTTTTTTCTCAAGATTGCTTTGGCTATTTGGGGTCTTTTGTGTTTCCATACAAATTGTGAAATTTTTGTTCTAGTTCTGTGAAAAATGCCATTGGTAGTTTGATAGGGATTGCATTGAATCTGTAGATTGCTTTGGGTAGTAGAGTCATTTCCACAATGTTGATTCTTCCAATCTAAAAGCATGGTATATCTCTCCATCTGTTTGTATCATCTTTAATTTCTTTCATCAGTGTCTCATAGTTTTCTGCATACAGGTCTTTTGTTTCCTTAGGTAGGTTTATTCCTAGGTATTTTATTCTTCTGGTTGCAATGGTAAATGGAAGTGTTTCCTTAATTTCTCTTTCAGATTTTTCATCATTAGTGTATAGGAATGCCAGAGATTTCTGTGCATTAATTTTGTATCCTGCTACTTTACCAAATTCATTGATTAGCTCTAGCAGTTTTCTGGTAACATCTTTAGGATTCTCTATGTATAGTATCATGTCATCTGCAAACAGTGAGAGCTTTACTTCTTTAATTTGAAGTGTGGTAAAATTATACCTACATTGATAATTCTGAATGCCCTATAGGTATATCAGGCAATATCTAAAATAAGGCAAATATAATAGAGTTTATTTAATTAAGACGTCCTCAACTATTATACTTTTCAGAAGAGCAAAGTATGTAATTGACCAAGATGAATAAGCATTTCCATTAGGTGTGTATATATAGTGCAGAAGATACAAAGGAAAATAATGTTTTTTCCTGTTTATATCTGTAAGCCTCAGACTTCTGTAAATAATTCTTCATTATTGTGCATTGCACCTACCCTCAACAATTTCCACAAGGCCTGCATAATCTGACTCCTGCCCACCTCTTATGTCTCATTTCATGGAATTTATGTCCTCACTCTGCTCCAGCCAAAATGGTTCTTTCAGTTCCTTGATGCACTAAGCTATTTTATACCTCAGGAGCGATATTTTCTCTCCTGCTGTAGCTCCTACTCTTCTGTATCTTATATGTGAAAGGCCATTCAGAGAAGTCTTCATCATCTTCCTTTCTCATCAATGATTCTTGTTTTTGCTCTCCATGTTTTCAAAGCTTCCTTTCTTCCTGGTGCCCAACCTGGGTTCCATATAGAGATAGATATAAGTGCCTACTCAACAACTCGGTCATTCACTGAATCCTGAGAAATGTGGTAGAATACTTGTGCCCTAGATCGCAAATGCAGAACTTTTGATTAGTTCTAATAATTTTTGACCCTCAACCAAGAGGGTTCAAGCTCAGTACATATGGCAGATATGCAAATAAATGCCATATCACTTCTTATATCATCCTCTTTTATTGCCCACAGATGAAATTGCCCACTGAAAGCACCACCTGAATCCTTCTATAAAACAAAAGCTTCTATGCATACGAATAAAGTTTCCCAATTCCTGAGGACTAAATATGGTATTTTCTATCATAGCTTATGAACACTCTTAATTTCTCATTCCAGATTTTTATTGAAGTAATACCTACACCCCTTTAAGAAACCAGCACTGACAAAACATTGGAATTGATCTTTGAGTTACGAATTGTTTTCCTTTTTTACTATCTCATGTTTACAGTTATTCCAATAGGATAGAGACACAAGCAAATAACCTAGTTAGAAGTGTGTTCAAAGGGTGGTTTATTTATGTAGGGTGGAATTATTCAAAGAAGGAAGTTTTGGGCCTTCTAAAAGCCTTAACAAAATTATGCCATTGGAAATTTTTCTTTCTGGTCTAGGTACATTGACCTAGAACCAGTCTATTTGTTCTTTTTTGATTATCCCCCATTTTTTATCTTGAAATTATCTATGTTTTTACTTCTCCTTGATAGGAGTTGAAGTCTCCCAATGTCTCACCACAGACCTCATCTCTCTCTGCCTCATTTGCTAGATCTTAACACTCTGTCACTTCTCTTAGGAAGCAGTTCAACTGTCTCATTTTGGTGCTGACCCCTCATATAGACACAGCATTGATATGTGATAAAGAGGGATACCTGTAATGCACCAAAAATTTAATATTTGTTTTCACTTAACTTTGAATAATAAAATATTAAGGTTATTTCTTTTAATGCAGTCTTACTATTAGCTATGAAACACCTGCATGGGACCAGAGATCAATACATTATTTCTGTTCTCTGCTTGAAATTTCAAATTAGAAACACATTTGAGCTATGGAACTAGAACTATTTTAAAAGATTTACTATTATTGACTTGATGAAATTTAAGATGCAGGTATTTGTGAAAGGCTCACTCAAAAGACTAAACCCAAGCTGGGTTTAAGGCAAGGGGTTGATGTCAAATAAGGAAAGGGGGTAGGAGTAGCAGTACTTATATATTATAAACAATTTGCCATAATGTACATCATTTTTGTTTCTTAGCTTTTATTAGTCTCTTAGCCTTTTTATTAAACTTCTGAATAATATAATTTATAAGCTACATAATGATTAAAATATGAAATTATACACTCAATTTCCATGAACTGTCAAAAATTTTGTGATTTCTAAGCCTTCGCCTTATCAGTGTTCATTTTTAATTATAGTATCATGTTCAGTTAATATACCTAAACCCTATTACAAAAGACAAACCCTGTAAAGAGCCCTTTTAGGTATATTTTGGAAAGGTAATTTGTCTGTAGCGGGTATTGGTTAATGTAAATTTGCAAAACAACCTGAAAATAAGAAGACGTCTTTCATATACGAAATCAGTTCTTACTTAAAGTGGAACAAATACTGTATTTTTTACATAAGTTCTATTGGTTATGTACAGTGAGATTAGAAAAAAATGGTATATGTTTTCATTTATTCAAATCATCTTTTATATTCTATAAAACTCTTTGGTATATTTCATCAAAGAGATTCTATATTGCACATCTAGAATTGATTCCTAGAATTTTGATTTTTTTGGTTATTATAATTTCTCTATTAGGGAGTTTAACAGAGTATGGTTGGTATATAAGAAAGTTTTACATTTTAAAACTAAACTTTATTGAGTTATAATTTATCTTCAATAAGATGTACCCATTGTAAAGACATGTCAGATGAGTGTATTAGTAGAGATCATGTGCAGATTTCTGAAGCTCCTCTCTAAAATTTCCCCTCTGCATCCTTAGCAACTCTCCCCAAATTCCAATGTCTGTCTCTCCTGCAATTCTGTTTGTCCTCACTATACTGTATTTGGAAAGTATCTTCAGGTACAAAGCCTGAGAGATCACAGGCATATTTTGTTCATTTGCTTTCTCATGTCCACAGTCCTGCCTGTAATCTAATGTCTTAAAACAAATGTTTCAGGTATTTAATCCAACTGTCTAGTTGTTTATGTTGGGAAAGCTAGTCTGGTACCACTTACTCTCATATAGATGCAAGAGACCATAGTTATTAATTTTTATAAATGTAATTTGTATAAAACTGTATTATTAAACTTCCCTATTACTTCTAAAGAAACTAGATAATTAAAAAATTAGATTAACTTGTTTTTTTAAAGTAAATAATGAAGTCATTTGCTTTTTAAAGTAAATAATAGTTCAAAGTCATCCTAAAAGTGACTTTACATATTTTTTTCCTTAAGAATGAAATAATAAATTTTTAAAATAATGCAGTGTCAGTAAATTATGGCATCATGTGACTGAATAACTGGTATTTTTATCTTGATCTGGACTTTATATTTTGGCTTTAAATGACTGTTGGATTTTTAGTTTAAGATCGGAATTTGTTTTTCTTAAAATTGTCTAAGAATATGAGAACTTTACTTTTCCTAATGTCTTCTTAGCATCTATCATTATACCTATTTACTTTTTTCTTTATTAAAGTACTGCTTTACCGAAACATTCTGGTATTCCTGAAGTAAATTCTACTTGATGAAAATGCATTTATTATTCTTAAATAACAGATTAAGTGCTACTATTGTATTTTGGATTGTTTGCATCTATATATTTGTTTAGCTTAAAAATGACTAGTAGAATTGCCCATTTGTCCATCCTTTAAAAAAGTTTATATAGAAATGAAATTATTAATTCCTTGGAAAGTTTAAAGTACTGGGTTTTTTTTCTGTTTTAATGAGGTATAAATCATGTACAATAAACTCCACATACACCATACTCAATGGTGAGAAGCTTAAAGCTTTTCCTTTAAGATCAGGAACAAGACAAGGATGAGCACTCTGGCCACTTTTATTCAACACAGTACTGGAAGTCCTAGCCACAGTAATCAGAAAAGAAAAATAAATAAAAGGCATCCATATTGGAACAGAAGTCATCAAACTGTCACTATTTGAAGATGACATGATGCTATATATAGAAAATCCTCAAGACTCCACCAAAAAACTATTAGAACTAATAAATGAATTCAGTAAAGTTACAGGATAGAAAATTAATATACAAAAATCTGTTGCATTTCTACAAAATAAAATAATGTATTACCAGAAGGAGCAAGCAAGAAACAATCCCATTTACAATCAATCACATGAAATAAATAGAATAAAATGCCTAGGAATAAATCTAACCAAGGAGGTAAAAGACTTGTACTTGGAAAACTGTAAGACACTGATCAAAGAAACTGAAGATGACACAAACAAACAGAAAGATACACTGTGCTCATGGACTGGAAGAATTAATATTGTTAAAATAACCATATTATTCAAGGCAATCTACAGATTCAGTGCAATCTCTATCAAAATACCCATGACATTTTTCACAGAACTAGGACAAATAATTCTAAAGTTTGAATGTAACCACAAAAGACACCAAATATCCAAAGAAATCTTCAGAAAGAAGAACAAAGCTGGAGGTATCACATTCTCTGATTTCAAACTATACTACAAAGCAATAGTAATCACAACAGTATGGTACAAAAGCATACACATAGATCAATGGAACATAACAGAGAGCCCATAAATAAATGCACACTTACATAATCAATAAGTTGATGACAAAGGAGGCAAGAATATACAAGAGAAAAGAGTTTCTTCAATGAATGGTGTTGGGAAAACTGGACAGCTACATGCAAATGAATGAATCTAGACCACTTTCTTACACCATAGACAAAAATAAACTCAGAATGGTTTAAAGACTTAAATGTAAGACTTAAAAACATAAAACTACTAGAGGAAAACATAGGCAGTATGCTCTTTGACATTGGTCTTAGCAACATTTTTGTGGATCTGTCTCCTTTGGCAAGTGGAAAAAAGCAAAAGTAAACAAATGGGATGACATCAAGCCAAGCCTAACTGAACTTAAATGCTTTTGCACATCAAAGGAAACCATAAACAAAATGAAAAGACAACTTACAGAATGGGAGAAAATATCTGCAAATGATGTGACCAGTAAGGGATTAATCTCCACAATATACAAACAGCTGATAAAACTCAATACCAAAAAAAATGGGCAGAAGATCTAAACAGACATTTCTCCAAAAACATACAGATGGTCAACAGGCACATGAAAAGATGCTCAACATCTCTAATTATTAGAGAAGTGCAAATCAGAACTACAACGAGGTATCACCTCGCACCAGTCAGAATGGCCATCATCAAAAAGTCTACAAATAATAAATGCTGGAGAGGATGTGGAGAAAAGGGAACCCTCCTACACTGTTGGTGGGACTGTAACTTGGTGCAGCCACTATGGAGAACAGTATGGAGGTTCCTGCAAAAAACTAAAAAATAGAGCTACCATATGATCCTACAATCCCAATCCTGGGTATATATCCAGAGAAAACCATAATTTGAAAAGTTACATGCACCCCAATGTTCTTTGCAGCACTATTTACAACAGCCAAGATATGGAAGCAACCTAGATGTCCATCGACAGATGAATGGATAAAGAAGATGTGGTATATTTACACAATGGAATATTACTCGGGCATATAAAAGAATGAAATAATGCCATTTGCAGCAACATGGATGGACCTAGAGATTATCGTACTAAGTAAGCCAAACAAAGACAAATATCATATGATATCACTTTTATGTGGAATCTAAAAATATACAAATGAACTTATTTACAAAACAGAAATAGACCCCAAAACAAACTTATTGTTACCAAGTTTCCCAAAGGGGAAAGGGGGGGCAATAAATTAGAAGTTTGAGATTAACATATACATACTACTATATATATAAAATAGATAACCAACAAGGACCTACTGTATAGCACAGGGAACTATACTAATTAATAACCTATAAGGGAAAAGAATATGAAATATATATATATATATGCATAACTGAATCACTTTTATTTACACCTGAAACTAACACACTGTAAATCAACTATACTTCAATAAAAATAAATTTGAGAAAAACAAAAAATAAAAAGCTTTCACATAGCAAAAGAATGATCAACACAATGAAGAAGCAACCTATTGAAAGCAAGATATTTGCAAATGATATGTCCAATAAGGGGTTAATATCCAAAATATATAAAGAACTCAAATAACTCAATATCAAAAAAAAACCTGATTAAAAAATGGCAGAAGCCTTGAATAGACATTTTTCCCAAGGAGACATACAGATGGCCAACAAGCACATGAAAAGATGTTCAATATCATAATCATCAGGGAAATGCAAACCAAACCCACAGTGATATATCACCTCACACCCATCAGAATGGTCATTTTCAAAAAGACAGAAAATAACAAGTTTGGTGACAACATGAAGAAAAAGGAACTTTCCTGTACTGTTGGTGGGAATGTAAATTTGTCCAACCACTATAGTAAACACTATGGAGCTTCCTCAAAACACTACCATATGATCCAGCAATTACATTTCTGGGTATTTTTCTGAATAAAATGAAAACACTAATTTGAAAAGATATATACACCCCAGTGTTCACTGCAGCATTATTTACAGCAGCTAAGATATGGAAGAAACCTAACTGTCCATTGATAGATGAATGGATAAAGGAGATGTGGTATGAATATATACAATAGAATATTACTCAGCCATAAAAAATAAAATATTGCCATTTCTGACAACATGGAGGGACCCAGAGGGTATTATTCAAAGTGAAATAAGTCACAGAAAGACAAATACTGTATGATTTCACTTACATGTGTAATCTAAAAAACAAAACAATTAGACAAACAAAACAGAAACAGACTCATAGATACAGAGAACCACCTGGTGGTTACCAGCAAGGAGGGGTGGAATGGGTGAAATAGGGGAAGAGGATTAACAGGTACAAACTTCCAGTTATAAAATAAACAAGTCATGGAGATATAATGTACATCATAGAAATACAGTCAATAATATTATAACAACTTTGTATGGTTACTAGACTTATTGTGATCATTCCATAATGTACAAAAATATTGAATCGCTATGTGGTATGCCTGAAATTAATATAATATTGTAAGTCAATTATACTTCAATAAAAATAAACTCTAGGACCTAATGAAACTTAAAAGCTTTTACACAGGAAAGGAAACCATAAACAAGACCAAAAGACAACCCTCAGAATGGGAGAAGATATTTGCAAATGAAGCAACTGACAAAGGATTAATCTCCAAAATTTACAAGCAGCTTATGCAGCTCAATAACAAAAAAACAAACAACCCAATCCAAAAATGGGCAGAAGACCTAACTAGACATTTCTCCAAAGAAGGTATACAGATTGCCAACAAACACGTGAAAGAATGCTCAACATCATTCATCATTAGAGAAATGCAAGTCAAAACTACAATGAGATGTCATCTCACACCAGTCAGAATGGCCATCATCAAAAAATCTAGAAACAATAAATGCTGGAGAGGGTGTGGAGAAAAGGGAACGCTCTTGCACTGCTGGTGGGAATGTGAATTGGTACGGGCACTATAGAGAACAGTATGGAGGTTCCTTAAAAAACTACAAATAGAACTACCATATGACCCAGCAATCCCACTACTGGGCATATACCCTGAGAAAACCATAATTCAAAAAGAGTCATGTACCAAAATGTTCATTGCAGCTCTATTTACAATAGCCAGGAGATGGAAGCAACCTAAGTGTCCATCATTGGATGAATGGATAAAGAAGATGTGGCACATATATATATAATGGAATATTAGCCATAAAAAGAAACGAAATTGAGTTATTTGTAGTGAGGTGAGGTGGATGGACCTAGAGTCTGTCATACAGAGTGAAGTAAGTCAGAAAGAGAAAGACAAATACCATATGCTAACACATATATATGGAATCTAAAAAAAAAAAAATGGTTCTGATGAACCTAGGGGTAGGACAGGAATAAAGACGCAGAGGTAGAGAATGGACTTGAGGACATGGGGAGGGGGAAGGGTAAGCTGTGACAAAGTGAGAGAGTGGCATGGACATATACACTACCAAACGTAAAATAGCTAGTGGGAAGCAGCCGCATAGCACAGGGAGATCAGCTCAGTGCTTTGTGACCACCTAGAGGGGTGGGATAGGGAGGGTGGGAGGGAGGGAGACGCAAGAGGGAAGAGATATGGGAACATATGTATATGTATAACTGATTCACTTTGTTATAAAGCAGAAACTAACATTGTAAAGCAATTATACTCCAATAAAGATGTTTAAAAAAACCAAAAACAAAACAAAACAAAAAAAGATCCCTGCAAAAAAGCCCAGTTTTAATTGGACCAGTCTGTGAAGCAACTGATGCCCCAGGACATTGTTGAGGTGATAGAGCAATCAGCTGCAATTAATGAAGCTTATCAGATGGCTATGGTCAGGAAGAGAGTTTCTGGCCAGGGCAATCAGGCCAGAAAAAGAAATAAAAGACATCCAGATTGAAAGGGAGATGATGTGACCTTATATATAGAAAATCCTAAGGAATAAACAAAAACACGACTAGAGCTAATGAACACGTTCAGCAAGGTTGCAGGATCCAAGATCAATATACAAAAATCATTTGTGAGGGCAAGAATGGGTACAAAGGTTCAGTTGTTCAGGATGAATGAGTTCTGGTGATCTAATGTATAGAATGATGGCTGTAGTTAGTAATAGTACATTGTATACTTGAAACGTGCTAAGAGAACAGATCTTAAATGTTCTTATCACAAAAATGTATAAGTATGTGAGGTGATGGATAGATTAATTGGCTTGACTGTGGTAATCATTTCACAATGTATATGTATATCAAAACACCATATTGTGTACCTTAAATATATATAATTTTAATTTGTCACTTATATCAATAAAGCTGGGGGAAAAATTTAAAAAAACTCTAGATATATATTTTACTTAGCATAATACCCTCTAGGGTCCTCAATTTTGTCACAGTTTAAGCGTTTTGACATATGTATACACATGTGAAATCATCACCACAATTAAGATAATAACCATACACCATCTCTAAAAGCTTCACCCTGTTCATCTGCAATTCTTGTTTTCTTCCCCTCCCTCTCCTCTCCAGGTAACAAACACTTTGTTTTCTGTTATTATGGATTACTTTGCATTTTCTAGAGTTTTATATAAATGAAATTATGTATTATTTATTTTCTGTCTAGTTTCTTTAACACAGATAGTAATTCTGAGATTCATTCATGTTGTTCATACTTTGTTTTGTATTGCTGAATAATGATATTCTATTGTATGAATATCACAATTTGTTTGTACTACTGAAGCTTCTAAATAATAGCTTCTAAATAAACTGCCAAACTGTTTTCCAAACTGATTATACTGCTTTAGATTCCCAGCAGCAGTATGTGAGCATTCCAGTTGTGTCAGGTCCTTGCTAACACTTGTAAGATATATGTAGTGTATGGGTAGTGGCATTTCATTTCGGTTTTAATTTTGCCTTTCCCAAATAGTGATGAAGTTGAGCGTTTTTCATAGACTTATTGGCCATCCCTGTATCTTTCATAGGAAATTATTTGTTCAACTTTTTGTGCCCATTTAAAAAAAATTGAGTTGAAGATATATTTTAAATATAAGTCCTTTGTTGGATATATGTTTCACAAGTATTTTCTCCCAGTCCTTGGCTTGCCTTATCTTTCTAACAGTGTTTTTTTGAAGAGCAAAACTTGTTGTTTGTTTGCTTGTTTGGTTGTTTTTATTAAGTCCAATTTAGTTAAATTTCTATTTTATAGTTTGTGCTTTTGCATCATACATCCTCTGCCAAAACTATGGTCAGTAACATTTTTCCTGTTTTCTTCTAGATGTTTTATCATTTTAGCTTTTGATTTGATCCATCAAAAAATTCATTTTTGTATATGATATGGTATGGATTGAGGAACCTCCTTTTCTCCCCCACATGTGGCTATTCGATTGTTCCAATGCCATTTTTCCTTACCCCCTTAAATTGCCTTTCCAGTGTTTATTTCCTCCTGGCTTTTGGTTAGTTTCCTCACAGTGATGTATTCATATAGATGAAGATTCATGGGAAACTCTCCGCTCACTCTTTTCTGTTCAGTTCTTTTTTCTACAAGTAGTTCTGTCCTTTCTGTTACTCTGCCAAGCAAACTGAGGCCATTTCGTCCACCCCAAATTTTTAACACTTTTCTCCTGTCAAGGAGACTGCCAGGTTCTATCTGGGTTCCTTTTCCCTGCACTGCATGCCAGAAACTCTCCAGGAAGTAAGCTGAGGCAGTGATGGGGCTCACCTGATTTGTGTCTTTCTCACAGGAGTCACTGTTCTGCACTGCCTTGTGTGCAGTTGTCTGAACATTATGGTTCCCCATATTTTGTCTATTTTTTTTTAGAAGAGTCATTGTTACTCCATTATGGCTGGAAACAGAAGTGACCTAAAGACCATATTTATGATCAAATATGCTTTGTCCCTAATTTGAAGGTAATAATTTGACACACTTTAAAATTCTTCCATTGATTACTAACCAGTTTTGTTTTTTAAGTTATGAATCTGATTTGGTAATCAATATTTTTTTCTACAAGTAGTTGAATATGTTCATGTTTATTAGTATGGAGTTATTTATATTCTCTTACTTTTAAATAGCTACCAAATCTCTAGTTAAACTGCTACGCTCATTCCTAATTTTGAATTTTTGTGGGGTTTTTTTTCTTATCATCTTTGATAGATTAAACAGGTGAGAGGCTACCCTATGCTACTGGTTTTCTTGAAGGTAGAAGAACTCTTAGCTAACTGTATCCACTATAGTTCTTTTTATTCTTTAACTTCTTTTTATCTTTATTTAACTTCTTTTATTTTTAACTTACTTTTTGCTTGTTTTATTTTCCCCTTCTTAATACCTTAAACTGTATGCTGAAATTCAAGTTCTTTTTTCTTTCTTATTAATAATAAAAGCATCCTCTACAGCTACAATCTTCCTGTTTTGGTATTTATTGTTGTTATTATTACTAATTTCTAATAATCTGTGTACTTTTGATTTACTGTTTAATGAAACTTATTTACAAGTGGTATACTTTTTTTAAAAAAAAGTTTTCACCAACATATTTCATCTGTTCTCAAATGTCAATAATTGTAAGATGCACTATCAATTTAATTATGAATATTTTGTAGGAAAAATATTGATAATAAATGTGATTCATAATCTAGGTTTGAATCTAATTCTTCTTACATTCCCTGACTGAAGAGTCTTTTGAGTCCTTTATGAGATTTTTATCAGGGCTATGCATATTATCACATAAGCAGATTTCCCTAAATCATGACATTGAACAGGCAATCTTCTTTACACAAAATATTTTCTTCATTTCAATGCTATATTAGTATAATATTTCAAAAGACATTTTAAAGTGAAATTAAGGTATTCAAATTTAAGTGGTTTTAAATCCACATGCATGTATTGCTAATTTAACATCAGAAATGTATCTACTACATTGGAAGAGCCAGTGTACTCAAGGGTACAGTCAAAACAATTTTATTTTTATGCATCCCTTTCACCTTTTCAAATCATTCTCTAGAGGAGTATTATACCCTACCTCTTCAATAAAATCTAAGGCAAGGCCCATGCCTTTTAAATCTACTTTTAGGCAATTAAAGATAGTTCTATTGACAAAATGCTTAGTTCAAAAAAAATCATTCTGAAGAGATAAAATTGTCATTATATATAGATGACATGATACTCTATATAGAAAACCCTATACTCTCTACATATAGAAAACCTTTCTGTACTCTATATAGAAAACCCTTTCTATACTCTATATAGAAAACCCTGTCATTATATACAGATGACATGATACTCTATATAGAAAACCCTCCACACAAAAACTTCTAGAACTGATAAACAAATTCAGCAAGGTAGCAGAATACAAGATTAACATACAGAAATCAGTTCCATTTCTTTATACTAACAATGAAATATCAGAAAGGGAATGTAAATAAAACAATCCCTTTTAAAATTACATTAAAAAATACTTAGGAATAAACCTGACCAAGGAGGTGAAAGACATAAGCTGGGAACTATAGAACATTAATAAAGGAAATTGAAGATGATTCAAAGAAATGGGAAGATATTCCACACTCTTGGATTGGAAGAATTAATATTGTTAAAATAGCCTTAGTACTCAAAGCAATCTACAGATTTAATATGATCCCTCTCAAATTATCCAGAACTAGAACAAATAATCCTAAAATATATATGGAACCATAAAAGACCCAGACTTTCCAAAGCAACCCTGAGGAAAAAGAACAAAGCAGGAGGTATAACTCTCCCAGACTGCAGACGATACTACAAAGCTATAGTAATCAAAACAGCATGGTACTGGCACAAAAACAGATATATAGTTTAATGGAACAGAATAGAGAGCCCCAAAATAAACCCACACATCAGTATTTTAGTCAGTTAGTCTTCGACAAAGGAGGCAAGAATATACAATGGAGAAAAGATAGTCCCTTCAGCAAGTGGTGTTGGGAAAGTTGGACAGCTGCATGTAAATCAATGAAGTTAGAACACACCCTCACACCATACACAAAAATAAACTCAAAATGGCTTAAAGGTTTACATATAAGACATGACACCTTAAAAGTCCTAGAAGAGAACATAAGCAAAACATTCTCTGACACAAATTGTACCAAAGTTTTCTTAGGTCAATCTCCCAAGGCAATAGAAATTAAAGCAAAAATAAACAAATGGGACCCAGTCCTTTTGTGCAGCACAGGAAACCATAAACAAAATGAAAAGACAATCTATGGACTGGGAGAAAATATTTGCAAATGATGTGACTGACAGGGATTATTTTCCAAAATATACAAACAGGTCATACAACTCAATAAGAAAAAAACCAAACAACCCAATTGAAAGATGGGCAGAAAACCTAAATGGACATTTCTCTAAAGAAATACAGATGCCAAAAGGCACATGAAAAAGATGCTCAACACCACTAATTATTAGAGAAATGCAAGTCAAAACTACAATGAGGTATCACCTCACACTGGTCAGAATGGCCATCATTAAAAGTTTACAAATAACAAATGCTGGAGAGGGTGTGGAGAAAAAGGAACCCTCCTACACTGTTGTTGGTGGGAATTTAAATTGGTGCAGCCTCTATGGAAAACAGTATGGAGGTTCCTTAAAAAACTAAAAATAGAGTTACCATATGATCCAGCAATCCCACTCCTGGGCATATATCTGCACAAAACTATAATTCAAAAAGATACATATACCCTATGTTCATAGCAGTTCTATTCACAATAGCCAAGACATGGAAACAAACTAAATGTCCATCGTCAGATGAGTGGATAAAGAAGATGTGGTACCTATATAAAATACAATACTACTCAGCATAAAAAAGAATGAAATAATGTCATTTGCAGCAACATGGATGGACCTAGAGATTATCATACTAAGTGAACTATGTCAGAAACAGACAAATACCATATGATATCACTTATATGAGGAATCTAAAATATGACACAAATGAACTTATCTACAAAACAGACTTGGAGACATAGAGAATAGCTTTGTGATTGCCAAGGGGGTGGGGGGGGGTGAGGAATGGATTGGGAGTCTGGGATTAGCAGATGCAAACTATTATATATAGAATGGATAAACAAGAAGGTCCTACTATATAGCACAGGGAACTATATTTAATATCATGTGATAAACCATAATGAAAAAGAATATGAAAAAGAATGTTTATATATGTATAGCTGAATCACTTTGCTGTACAACATCATAAATCAATTATACTTCAACAAAGTAAATTTTAAAAATAACACCCATTCCAATGTTATCCACATTTAAAATTAATTTAAAGTTTATTTCATCCCCCTCCTCAAGCATGCTTAAAACAGACCCCTTGAGGGACTTCCCTGGTGGTGCAGTGGTTAAGACTCCGTGCTTCCACTGCAGGAGACACAGGTTCAATCCCTGGTCAGGGCACTAAGATCCCTGCATGCCGTGCAGCACAACCAAAAAAAGAAAAAGAAAAGAACTACCAACCTTTACATCCTACCTCGTGCCTACTAATAATATGTAAACCTACAAAGCAGTTTTGAATAGTAGACAAACAAACAAAACAAAACAGACAGACCCCTGGAAATGAAAAGGGATATAGTGGACTCATATCATGTCATCTACTCTGGTGCCTCTTTTAAGGTTGAATTTGGCCTAAGAGGAGGAGGTAACAATAGATAGGGTCTTACTCTTCCAGTTTTGTTGAGGTGGTTTAGCATTGGAGGAGGTAACAATAGATAGGGTCTTACTCTTCCAGTTTTGTTGAGGTGGTTTAGCATTGGCTTCTCTGAGTTTAGCAGATGTTTAAAGTCAACTCGATCTATGTTGGGTGATGGATTCTTTAGCACCCTGTCCATCCTCCACTTACCATGAGGTGAACCCATCTCCTCCAATTGGTTGCCTAAGCCATTTTCTCAGCCCCTAGGCATTGATAGTTCATCTCCAGTTTCTTGCTGCTGAGGCAGCCTCATCCCTCTAAGGGGTTCTACTGGACACTATCTAAGACATTCAGTATAATTCTCTCCCTTACATGGCTTAGATCTGGCCAATGGGAAACACCCATGCCTCCTTTGCCCCAACGAACTCTTGACTGTCAAGCTTCCCCATTACAGACTTACATATCCCCTTGCCGTAGGCTAACCAAATGGAGTCACCAGCTCTTTACATTTCTCAGACTTAAATCAGAATTCAGTTCTTTTAGACCCTCATACCTCTACCCCATGCTTCAACATAAACATATTATGTTCTTAGAGTGATCTCTCTGAACACCTTTTCTCTGACTTTGTGGTAAGAGAAAAGCATTTCCCATCCTAGTCCGTAGGCATTGTTTGTACTCTGGCAGTCCTTCAAAAAGCCCCCTCTCAGCTTCTCCATGTATTTCATAAGCTAGATATTGGTGACTACTTAAGTCTCCCCAAACTAGTTTTTCAGAATCTTCATTATAATCCCTGATTTGGTGACCATGTACCTCACTTTGGAATTCTTAGAAAAGTTGGTGTATTTTTTTCTTGGAGGCATAAGTGAAACTGAGATGAAGTCACATTTTAACATCCAGTTATACTACTATTACAGATACCTAAATTGAAAAGATAACCATGTTAAATTTATTTCCAAGCTATGTCTAATTCACAGATACACAAGAACTGACCACTACATTATAACCTACTCTCTGCCCAGCAGCTTCAACTTCTTAAAAGTGACTGTAATTTCAGAAAATTTAAAATGTGAAAATGTATAGACTTAAGGATTGAGAAAATATGGCCATTTCAATTTTTATTATACCCCAGTTAGATAATGCAACCTGAACAATTACTCATTTGGAATTTACTGAGGTTTTCTATGTATTCTTTTGCAATAATTTTCACGTTGTGGCATATATAGTAAATTCCAATGATTGTATGCCACATAAAGATTAATAGAGATGAGGCTGTTCACCAACCTGCACAGTGGGCTGAGGGAATCAATATTTGAACACATCTGTAACCCATCTGAAGGACTGGCAAGCTCTGTTTTAATGAGTGATCAATTCCTGAAATACATTGTACTGGAAATGTTCATAATTTAGTACATGTCTTACATATCTCTTAATTATGTCATCCCAAATTAAATACGTCTTAATACATATATTGTAACATATATAATACAGATTATGTAATTTATAATCACCTACACTTCTGCCTATTTTATTCTTCAAAGAGATGCGTTAAAAATTCCCATAGCTGGACTTCCCTGGTGGTGCAGTGGTTAAGAATCTGCCTGCCAACTCAGGGGACACGAGTTTGATCCCTGGTCTGGGAAGATCCCACATGCTGCAGAGCAACTAAGCCCGTGTGCCACAACTACTGAGCCTGTACTCTAGAGCCTGCCAGCCACAACTACTGAGCCCATGTGCTACAACTACTGAAGCCTGCATGTCTAGAGCCTGTGCTCTGCAGCAAGAGAAGGCACCACAATGAGAAGCCCGTGCACCACAACGGAGAGTAGCCCCTGCTCGCCGCAACTAGAAAAAGCCCGTACACAGCAACAAAGACCCAACACAACCAATAAATAAATAAATAAACAAACAGTAAACTGATTTTAAAAAAAAAGGTTCCTATAACTGTTGCATGTCAGTGAATTTATTTATATATGCTAAAGGTATTTTGCTTTATGTATTTCAAAGCAATGCTGTTTGTTAATGCTGATTAGTGATTATTAGAATTTCTCTGTAAATCTTACAAGTTAGCTATAGGTTCTGGATCCTAAGGAGGTAGCACTTGAAACTGATCAGAGAAATACATGTTAACTAGAGTTCCTGACTTGGAACTGGTCCAATGAATGGATGATATTTGAGTTCCTACTTTGAAGAGGGCGTAGTGTGTTTTGGGTTGTATTTTGGGAAAGTAGCATTAGGTTATTTAGGGAAATTTTATTTGTAAGTATGAGTGTATTAGTCTGCTCAGGCTGCCATAGCAAAATTCCCCCAATTGGGTGGCTTGAACAACAGAAATTTATTTTTTCACAGTTCTGGAGGCTAGAGGTCCAAAGTCAAGGTGTCTGCAGATTTGGGTTCTCCTGAGGCCTCTCTCTCCGGCTTGCAAATGACTGTCTTCTCACTGTGTCCTCACATGACCCTTTCTCTGTGTGAGCACATTCCTGTTGTCTCTTGGTGTGTCCAAATTTCCTCTTCTCATAGGGACACCTGTAAGTTTGGATTAAGGCCCATCCTAATATGGGTTCATGTTAACTTAATCATCTCTTTAAAGACCCTATCCTCAAATACAGTCACATTCTGAGGTGCTGTGGGTTAGGACTACAACATATAAATTTTCAGGGGCACAATTCAGCCCCTAACAATGGGGAAGAGTATTTAGAGGATATAAACAGTAGTCATTTGCTGTTACTGCCTATTCATTATCAGTATTAGACCATTCTGCTTCTAATAACAAGACTGTTCTCTCCTGGGAGGAACCATTCTAGGCTCTATTAGGTGATTACCTTCACCTCCACAAGACAAGGTACATATCCAATATCTGGCCCATTGGAATGGCAACTAGCCCAGGCTACAATGATTTGCTCTCAATGGAAACATTATTCAAGCTAAAATGGTATGCATGGTCATTGTGATTTATTAGCCAAAATCATTAGGAAATACTCTCTTAATTTAGAGAGATTAGGTTAGATTAGACTGCACTGTGGCAACCACCAACCACAAAACAGTATTGGTGTAATACAATAAAAATTTACTTTGTATTCAGGCTAAACATTCAAAAAGAAGTGAGAAACTCTCTTAGATCAAGTTTTCGATGTTATTGCTCAGCAATCCAGGTTTCTACCTTTCACCAACAAGAGACTACCATTTTCCCACAACAGGGGAAATAAAAACTAGTGGGTTGTGCACTGGCTCTAACATGCTTTAAACTGGAGTCATCACTTCTCCCCTCAGTACATTGGCCAGAATTAAACATATGGCCCCAGCTAACTGCAGGAGGCTAGAAGATTTTGGGGGAGCACAACTTTTTGATAAAGAGTAAAGATTTATTCCATAAAGTTTCAAAATGGTGAGTTAAGGTTATTGAAATATTAAATTATTTATTTAGTAATGAATTCTTATTTATAATTGAAAGAGAATAACTTTCTCTGTGAATCCATGAAAGATGATGAAGTAAATGTATCTAAGTTTCCTTCTAGTTCTAATATTCTATAAGAAAAACACCAATAAAAATCAAACAAAATATGTAAGCAGGCAATTAGCAAGAAGAGAAATAGTTACATAATAATATATGTTGTTAAATATTATGTTATTACATAAATACAAAATGAGATCTGTATTTAATTTATGATGAAGATACGGTAATTTACATGAGAATATTTATTTTAAAAACATGGTAATTAACTAAGTTTTCAAGAATTCCAGAAACTGACAAGCTAATAAACTATTTCCATGACTATATAACTTGGAGTTGTTTATTTGAAAATATTTATAAAATGACCTGCCAATATATATGTCCTTTAATATAGAAATTTCTCTTATGGAATGTATCTTAAGAAAATAAGATATGTGCACAAGGATAAATGTGCAAAGATTTACTCTGCACAAATATTTATAGTATTAGAAGATTAAAAGCAGTCCCAATGCCTTTGGCAAAACATTGCTATTGGACCCTATTCAGCCATTAACGACTGGGTTGTAGAAGAATATTGATATTCTAAACTGATATGTAAAAAAGCCAGTTACTAAACTATCTGAAATTTCTACATAGCACTATATATATATATATATATATATATATATATTTCTTTGTGTAGTAAGAAGTAACATTGGTTTCTGTTTTCTATTGTTTTGATGGTTTATTTTTATTTTGACCTTTGTACTCTTTTTGAATTTTCATATTTGCTTAGAGAATTAATATCACTTTCTTTAAGTAGGGAATAATAATGAATGGTATCAATATAGGAATTTTAAAGGGAAGAAATAATGAAAATTTAAAACATAACTATCAATAAAATATATATATATTTTTTTCTTTGAACTTAATCTGGTGGTTATTCTGACTGTAGTTACTGTCCATATGTAGTCTCTTTACTATAGTATCTTTTACTGGACCTATGACTCATATAGAATTTTTGTGTCTTTTTTTTTGTTTTTTGTTTCTTTTGGCTGTGCCACGCAGCTTATGGAATCTTAGTTCCCCGACCAGGGATTGAACTCGTGCCCTCGGCAGTGAGAGCACAGAGTCCTAACGACTGGACCATCAGAGAATTCTCTAAAATGTCTTGACTAACAAATAAACAACAGAAAAAATATTATTTGAAAATAGCCTTCAAAGTCTTTCCAGGTGTTACTTTTGTTGAAGCATAAAGTAATATTTATAGAGATTTACCAATACTATAAAAAACTTTGAATTCAATAAATTGCAGAATATTTTCCTTCTTCCGCTTATTGAGCTCTTTATAAGGTCCAGGAAACAGAAATTATTATTAGGACATTTACTCTATTTTGACTTGTGCTTTAAAAAAAATACGAAATTAGGCAAAAAAATCAAGAGTAGCCAGCCAACTTTATTATCTATCCCATCCCACTTTTTCACATATACTTGTAATGAGTATGTTTTCTCAACATTTTAAAAATTGAGATATAATTCACATACCATAAAATTCACCTTTTAAAGTAAACAATTAAGGTTTTTGTTTTGGTATAGTCACAGGTCATTAAAATAGTACCACTATAGAATTTCAAAACATTTTCATCACTCCAAAAGGAAATCTCTGTATATTTTAGCAATGAAACCCCATCCTCCCATCACCTTTAGCCCTAGGCAACCACTAATCTACTTTCTGTTTCTATGGATTTGCATATTCTGGGCATTTCATTTAAGTGAAATCATATACTATGTGATCTTTTGAACTTATTAATCTTTTAAGTTGGTCTTTTAAGTTGATCTTAAGTTGATCTTGATCTTTTGTGAATGGCTTCTTTCACTTAGCATAATGTGCTCAAGGTTCAGCCATGTTGTGGCATGCCTCGGCACTTCATTACTTTTTATTGCTGAATAATGTATCACTGTAAAGAAATACCACTTTTTCGTTATCCATTCATCAACTGATTGTTTCAATATTTAGTTGTTTTTGACTATTGTGAATAATGCTGCTGTGAATGCACATACACAACCTGATGGAAATTTGGTTGAGATTACATTGAATTTACAGAAGTATTTGGCAATATCTTTACAATATTGCATGCTCCTTAATCATTCCTGTTTTTTCATCATAGATACTCTCTTTCTGGGGTATGTGACTTGGTAAAACACTTTTTTAGCTGAATTTCACATTCCAGTATATTTTTTAAAAGATAAGAACACAAAGTTATAGTTCTTAGTTATTTTATCTAAATGCTTGCTCTTTGTCTTCACACTAGAATAACAACTTGATTGAGAATAATATTATTAAGACACACTTTCCTGAGAAATTTTAAAGTCTGGCTCTAGTTAAGTGTTGGTGATTGGATTTCTGATTTTCCCCTAATAAGCTAGTTGTTCTTTTGCCTGGTTGCCTGAAAAGTTACTTCTTAATTAATCAAGTTCAGTAATGAAATCACTTCTGCCTAAATGGTAGTTATTCCTTCACAATTTTCCTTATATACAGGCACCATTTGATCTGTAAGTTTGTCTTTTGTTCTCATTCAGGTAAATTTCCATGGATCATGTTTTTCATATGTCATTTATTTATTAAATTTTCCACTTAGACAAAAATCAGTTACCCTTTTGTTGGATAAGTTCTATCTATTCATAGTAATACTATTTACCTTTACTTTTATAAACTTCCACTGCCTGTCACTTTGATTAGATCAGTTTCCTATCACTGTAAGCAGTTGCTTTGCTTTCCAGTGAATACTTGTTGACTTGTGTTTTACTTGTTCTCGGGACTATCAGGGGCTCGGCAGCTTCCCTCTGCTTCTTCTAGTACAGGCATGGATAGCATGTGTAAGCTCATGGCTCTTGGTACTTTGTCCTATTTCTTGTATTTGGGAACTCATCATAATGCCTTGTCACCTCTGTTGGTGGGGAATGCTGTCATGCAATTACGACTGTTTTTAAAATCAGATTCACCTCTTTATTTTATGTGGGGATTCATAAACTCTGCCACCATTACTGTCAGTTTTCCAGAATTCACCCTTCATTCTTGAAAGGTAGTTTTGATTGTTAAATGATTTTAATTGAAAAACCACTTTTCGTTTTTTGAAGAGATTACACACTGTCTCTGGTTTCCTCTGTTACAGCTGCTTTACAGTTTTTTCCTTTGCTTTCCTGTGCTTTGGTTCCACTATAATGGTCTAGCAATAGCATTTTTTTTTAATTCATTGTGCCTCTTAAAACTAACGATAATTTTTAAAATCAGTCTGGAAAGTTCTTAGTATATAAACATTGCTTCTTCCCCCTTCCCTCTATTTCTTCTCTCTATATATCCAATTAAATGGTATTAATTATTACTTTGCGACATCTGGACAGCAATGAGGTAAGAGACCCCTAGGACCAGCTTAGAGTAGAAATTCACTATTTTCTTTTGTTCTAACTCCTAATTTTCTGGTCTCTGTTGGCCCAGAGAAGTACCTTTTGGATAAACTCTCAGGAAAGAAAAGATCATAACATATGGGAATAGGCTGGGCAAAGCAGACATTAGTGTAACGTTTAAATCTCACAGACCATCTATGTGGGTCAGAGAGCTCCAGAATAAAATTCTGAACGCAATGATCCACTGGCTATGTACTAGCGTATCTAGGAAATTCAGGATACCCACAGGAGGAGAGAGTTTGCCAACACTTGTTCACTGGCCCCTTTCTCACATCAAGCAGCTCTGGGTCAAGCCTTTTCTTTCTCTTAGGCCTGATCTGGAGAGTAATGGTGAACCTTTTAAAGGCTATCATCTAAGCTCTGATCTCAGGGAGTAGCATCCTATTAGACAGAACATACCTGTACCTATAGGAATGAGATTCTGTGCCCTATTCAAAAGAGGACTGGTGATCGAAAGTCAATTGAGAACCCCCTCCAGAAAGCTATTTGCTTGCATTATTCAATCATTAAAACAACAGAAAGTAATTTATGACTTTAAAAATTAATAAAAGGCAAAGGACAAAGAATTCATTATTCATAAAAATGAAGCTCTATACGTAGGCTAGAAAGAGGGGATGAAGAATTGGGCCCTGTGCCCCTTCCTTTCTTGATTTTCAGCATGACTGCAGAGACAAGAAGATAAAGAAAAGAGTGCATTGCTACAGAAGGTTCTGCTTTTTCAACATGCCTGTCCCAAGGCAATACAGTCTCACCAACACTGGAGGGCATGTACCACCTGCACCTGTGAGTGTCAGTTGCTAGAGTAAGTGCCCCTAAGAGAGCAGTGACCCCAAAAGGGACACGTCTCTTATTAGGGCTCTTCTCCCACATGGGGAATGAAAGAATGAAGGAACTGAGAATGAAGCACGTGTGAAAGAAAGAATCTTGGTTGGTTTTGGAGGCAGGAATTCTAGACTCTGCTATGGACAGTAGTTTAATTGCACTAAACCTGAGATTCATCCTTTGAAATATTATTTGTTCAGCCTGGTGTTTGTAGAAATCACATGAGATAATTTGTGTAAAGGCCCTTGGTAAATGATATCAAGAAAACATACATGTGTGAGAGTTTTCATTATTTCCATTGGTTACTTGACATTGTGTACTCATTCTTGGAGCTCTTAGAATCTAGTCACTCGATAGTCTTTCCCAAAGGGCTGTTACATGCAGCTCATAGAAGATGTTTTGACTCCTACCTCTACCATATGCAACACAGTCTCCTGGTTTCCCAGCTTGGAGAGTTTGCCAGGGAGTAACTGTGTTGACAATGAACATGCCTACCATTCAGAAAAGGTAATTCACCTCTTTTACTTCTTTATTCTTCATCCTTTTTAGCATGGTCTATGCCATTCCAGGATCCCTGAGGAGTCTAGGGTGGATGAGAGTGGAGAACACATAGGTAAAGAATGCTTAAAAAAGCCATCGAGTGAGAATGAAATGTCTACTGTAAAGTCAAGGATGCAGGGGAACGTGTTGGGATATTATGCATTAGGTGCTACTATGCCTGCCAGGCTTTTCAGGGATTTTTCTCCCCTTTACCTCTGACTGTAGCTTCTATTTTCTGTCTCCTGCAGCACCCTGTATAAGCACCCTGGAAAGGCTAGATATTGTCAAGACACCTACTGTGAGTTGTATGCATTTCCAGCTGCCAAGGATGAGCTGCAGGAGGACCTGTGAAGATGCTTCTCCCTCTATGTCCTCTCTCCCTCCAGAGATTCTGTGACTGTGTCATGTTCATATCTGGCCTCTAGCCTATCTCCAGATCCTCTAAGACACTAGTTAGCAGTTCCTGTATCTGAGATATCTCTAGAAGTTGTCTCTGCTTTCTCACTGTTTCCCAATGGGGCTCAATTACCTGTCTCTCTGTGGCTGCCCTAACATTATTTTATTTGAAAACCTCTGGCAGATGGTACCTACAGAGGCCCATTGTCCCTCACTGCATTCCATCTTGGCTCTGTCCTCTTCTCCCTCATGTTCTCACTTTTTCTCTTTCTACCTTTATTATGCTTTGGCCTCCACCCCTACATCATGGCTTTCACCTCTATCACTTGTCCCTACCATCAGAGGCCTCACTGACATTTGCCCTCTGCATTCTGATGCCCTTTTTCTCCTACTCTCACTGAGAGCCTCAACTTCTCTGCCCTGGGGGGTACCCCTTGCTGTGCAGCTCTTTTCATTTTTAGCTATCTTTTATTGCCCCTTCCACCAGCTGTCTCATCTTTGCCCCGAGAGTCCTCTTAGCCATATTAGACCCTGACTCCCTCCATTCTCCCCTTCTCTCACCCTCAACTCTGGGTTCCTCTCTGTTACCTGAGCATTTTGTGCCTCTGAACCCGACCACTTTCCTTGATCTCACCCTTACCTCTGGGTATTCTCTTTCAGCACTGTAATTTTTGCTACTGAATTTCACACTTGCAATGGACTTTCACCCCCACCACTTGCTTTTTCTTCTCTTCCACCAGAACACACTGAGATCCTGGACTCTTACTTACCCTTCCAGACCTCACTATGTCTCTGGACTTCATCTTTTTCCCTGACTACACCCTCTCTTAGGACATAAATAGTACACCATTCAGAGCCCATCCCATGAATCCCAGTGATTCCTTTGACTGTTATACACCATCACTTACTCTCCCTACACTACCACCACCACCACTACCAGTACCAGTACCAGTCTCCACTTCCACTCTACAGTCAGTTTCAATCCTGCTGAAGTCAACTGCAAACAGTCCCTCCTGGCTGATCTCCTCTCTCTCAAGCAGATACCAAGCACTCAGGTTTGCCCAGTAAAGCCTCATCAAAGAAGGGGGACATCTTTAAGCACAGTTTGTACATCAGGAAGGAGTTAGTGGGGATGGTATTAGGTGTTTCTACTATGGTCAAAGCATCCTGGGAAAAACTTGAGGGCAAATACCCTGGGTCTCCTTAACAATAATTGAGAGATTTGGTAGTAACTAGTAACTTGGGAAATCACAATGAGTTAAATGGATATCTGTGTAGTCCACGGGCTTCAGCAAGGAATGCTACACATCACTAAGCATGCTGATTGCCCAAGATATAGGACAGCCATGCTTTAAAGAGCAGCTTCCTGATAACACACATCTTCATTTGGACACAGAGCTCCAGCCCTGCGGCAGCCTCAGACCAGTCCACTGCACTGCACCTAGCCTCCAAATAGTTTCTTGGCTCTCTAAGTCTCATCCACAGAGTGGACCTGCTGGGGACCCAGCAGCTTTCTAGGTTCTGGGTGGCAACTGAGAAGTCAGAGGAAGCAGCCTGTGCCAGTGAGATACCTAAACTGCAGGCTCTAAGGAAGAAGCAAAACAAATAATGTAGTTTCAGTGGCTGAGAAAGAGGATGCTACTTGCCCCAAAGTAGGAGAGCATGTCAGTGGGCAGACAAGACTGTAGTATACCCAAGTCAGAGCGGAGAATCACTCTGCCCAGATCAGTAAATTATCTGAGATCCTTGGTAGTAAGACCCCACGAATATTGCCAAAGAACACACAAGTTCTTTCCAAAAAGAAACGAGAACAAAGGTAAGCTGTTTTAGTGGTTTTGTTCCCAGAAAAAAGGCAAGAAGTAGGAAGATCCACTATAAATAGACAAATCAATATCAGCCCCTGTATTAAGCCCAGATCCAGATGTAGTTGGGGCTGATGTTACGGACTGAGAATGCTGAAGCAGGGCCACATGCAAGTCTTAGGCATGATCCTAGAAGAGTGATATAGGGAGATGTCCAGCATGCCTGGAGAGACAGGAGGAGGAACACCAGTCCCTGGAATTTTTTTAGATGGAAATTACTGGGTCGACATGGCTCCCTCCAACCCAGATGAAAGCAAAGGCAAAAGTGCATCATCACATAACCATCAACAATCACAACACAGGTTCTGGGAGTCAGTGTAGTCCCAGCAGGGACAGGAGCTTTGGAAACCCTGAGAGATGTCCTTGGAAAACTGTCATATTCAATGATCAGTCATCTGACAGATTCATTTCCCTCCCCTAAACCCTTTGATTCACTTCTGCCAGGAGACAAGGTCCTCAAGTTTGGAACAATGAAACTAGATTCCTCTGGCTACTTTTCCCACTGGGTCAGGCTTTTTTGGGGGGAAAACTTTTTAAGTAAGTCAGAAATTCATCCTCCATAACCTCAAAGGAGGAAAACCTGTAGCATCAAGGTTTGCTTCTAGAGAATGTGGCAATGCCTCTGGAAAGTATTGGGTTGGCCAAAAGGTTCGTTCGTTTTTTTTCCGTAAGATGGCTCTAGTAGCACTTAGTTGTCTTTAACTTCATTCGAAACAATTTTGTTAGACTGTATGTGACAGCTGTCATATCAGCATGCATTTAAAAAAAGACATCAAAATTGGTGAATTTTTGTGTAGCCATTTTAATATAGAAGATGGAAGGAAAAAAAGCAACGTTTTTGGCATATCATGCTTTATTATTTTAAGAAAGGTAAAAATGCAACCGAAATGCAAAAAAAGATTTCTGTAGTGTATGGGGGAGGTGCTGTGACTGATTGAACGTGTCAAAAGTGGTTTGCAAAGTTTCATGCTGCAGATTTCTCGCTGGATGATGCTCCGCGGTCGGGTAGACCAGTTGAAGTTGATAGCGATCAAATCAAGACATTCATTGAGAACAATCAACATTATACCACGCAGGTGATAGCCGACATACTCAAAATATCCTAATCAAGCGCTGAAAATCATTTGCACCAGCTTGGTTATGTTCATCGCTTTGATGTTTGGGTTCCACATAAGTTAAGCGAAAAAAACATTCTTGACCATATTTCCACATGTGATTCTCTACTGAAATGGAATGAAAACGTTGTTTGTTTTCAAAAATAAATTAATTAATTTATTTTTGGCTGTGTTGGGTCTTCGTTTCTGTGCGAGGGCTTTCTCCAGTTGCGGCGAGTGGGTGCCACTCTTCGTCGCGGTGCACGGGGTTCTCACTGCTGTGGCCTCTCCCTTTGCGGAGCACAGGATCCAGACGCGCAGGCTCAGTAGTTGTGGCTCCGTGGCATGTGGGATCTTCCCAGACCAGGGCTCGAACCCGTGTCCCCTGCATTGGCAGGCAGATTCATAACCACTGCACCACCAGGGAAGTCCGAAAATGTTTTTAAAACAAATTGTGATGGGCGATGAAAAGTGGATACTGTACAGTAATGTGGAATGGAAGAGATTGTGGGGCAAGTGAAATGAACCACCACCAACCACACCAAAGGCTGGTCTTCACCCAAAGAAGGTGATGTGTATATGGTGGGATTGGAAGGGAACCCTCTATCATGAGCTCCTTCTGGAAAACCAAACAATTGATTCCAACAAGTACTGCTCCCAGTTAGACCAACTGAAAGCAGTACTCGACGAAAAGCGTCCCGAATTAGTCAACAGAGAATGCATAATCTTCCATCAGGGTAAAGCAAGACAGCATGTTTCTTTGATGACCAGGCAAAAGCTGTTACAGCTTGGCTGGGAAGTTCTGATTCATCCGCTGTATGCATCAGACACTGCACCTTCGGATTTCCATTTACTTAGGTCTTTACAAAATTCTCTTAATGGAAAAAAATTCAATTCCCTGGAAGACTATAAAAGGTACCTGGGATAGTTCTTTGCTCAAAAAGATACAAAGTTTTGGGAAGATGGAATTACGAAGTTGCCTGAAAAATGGCAGAAGGTAGTGGAACAAAAGGGTGAATATGTTATTCAATAAAGTTCTTGGTGAAAATGAAAAATGTGTCTTTTATTTTTACTTAAAGACCAAAGGCACTTTTTGGCCAACTCAGTAACCGCAGGTCAGTAATAGAAATTTTTTTGTTTTAAGCCTTTGAGATCTGTGCCAATTTGTTATGCAGCAAATAACTAATACACCAATCACCCAAACTATTAATAAACAACAGACCAACAACCCATCTCTCTCCATCCAACTCCCTACTTTTATTTTTGTTAATATAATCAGAGACCTTCACTCAATTTATAATTATTAAATGTCACTTTTTGAGTGGATAATGAGTCCATCTTCAGTTATTCCCTTAAATCCTGTCCATTGTGAGCCACATTTAGCAACAATTTTTCAAAATATTACAGATTACTAATACTTTTATACAGTAACTATGAAATCCTTTGGTTTTCTTTTTGTTCATAGTTCTTCAAATAGATTATTGCAGTTTTAGGGCTTTGTTTTGCTTTGTTTTAAATGAGAGGGCAGTTGGCCAATGTGGTGAAAGGTATTTGTTCCAGAATAGTTAAGAGAGGCATGCTTAAAGATCTCCAATTAATCTTGAGGTCCTTTAATTTACTAGGGGTTCATATAATGATATCATGCTAAGTACAAGCAAACACACAACTATATAAACAATAGAAAAGTCATTCAAAAATAAAAAACAAATGAAACAAAAACACATATTCTTAATTCCCTTTCTAAACACTGTAGTCCCTTTCTTTGAAGAAAAAACAAAAAAGGAAAGGAAAGATGGCTTTACACTCCTGGATCTCTTTCCTTCCTTATTAATAAATACTTTATACATTTATATGCAAAGTTACATGCTTCCTATTACTCGTCACTCTGAATAATTCATTTCCCCCAATACAAAACTCTTATCTGCTAAGTGCTTTGCAACATGGATATAACTGTTTTAGTAATTTTGAACTCACTAATAAAGCCAATAAAATGCACAAATAAATGAGTTCAGGGATCATACATGTATTTATGGAAGTCAAATTCATTGAAGTTCTTTTCAAATCTTAGCATTCATCATTGTATTTACTGTTATCTAATTAATCAAGGTTTTATGGTTACAATATGGTGCATAAATTGGTTGTTTTCATTGAATAATGCCATGATGCAGACTCTATTAATATCGTAAATGGATGTGAATGTGTATAGAAATTTTGCTGAAGATAAAATGATTTCCTACCATAATTCCCAGGACTGTGATTATTATGAGGTATCATACTCATAATTATGTTAAATTCCATGGAAAAAAAGGATTTTTACAGGTACAATTTAGATTACTAATCAAATGACTTTGTGATAACGAGAAGGGAAATGATGTAGGTGGGCTCAATCTAACCACAACAGTCATTTAAAAACAGAATTTGTCTCAACTGGTAGCAAAATAGGAAGTCAGAAAGATTCAAAGTCTGAACAGGACTCAAAGTGTGAACAGGACTCAAAGTGCCATTGCTGGTTTGAAGATGGATGGAGGGGGTTGTGTGATGGAGCACAGAGTAGCCCCAGCTGACAGACAGCAGGGAAATGGGGACTGCCATCTAAATGAGCTTGGAAGTGGATTAAAAATCTTGAAAAACTCTAAGGAAATCTGCATACACTTAGATTTATCTAATAATCATGATACTAGTCATCATCTGAAGAGGATGGCCTCTTTTTATCATGATCACAGATTTTTACCATTCCCTCATATAATTATTTCTTCGAACAGCCATGTGCCGTCTTTTATCTGTGTCTTTTACCTGTTCAGAGTATCGCATAACTTTGGGATATCCTGGAAGGGGACATCTTTCTCTGTCACTAAAAGACATCTTTCTCTTTTGGATTCTCAAAAGTGACAAGGAGTGAGGAAAAAGGGTGACAGTGGCATTGCACACATACTTAATTCTAGATTTCTGCAGTGTACCTTCTCAGAGGTCCAATTGCTTAAATATTCCTCTTTCTTAAATTATATATTCATTTTAAGGAAAAACATAACAAAAATACCTTAAACTATTCAGAGGGTTTCCTACTGTGAAAAGGACTGGATAAACCAGACTTTCCCCTGCTCCCTCACCTTTGACTTTATACAGATGTGTTTACGGGTGCAGGGAGAAAAGGAGATACCAGGATTACAGAGGCCTAAGATAGCTGAAAATTCCCCACACGGCTCCCAGAATGGTTAAGATACAAGAAACTTCATATTTCAAAAAATTTGGAAGTGGAATTTGGGAGTGGCTGGACTCTACATTCTCAAGAGGGGAGACAACAATCCACTTGTGAGGAACAGCAGATCCCCAAGAGCATTTTACCATCCTGCTGGAGGCTGTGGAGACTTCCTGTTTCTCTGCTCTCAGTGTAGCCTTAAAGGAAGTTTACAGAGGTCCAGCAGGTTGCCCTTTATCTATCCTCATATACTCTAGAACAGTAGGGAACAGAGTACATCCAGATCTGTGGTGAGTCAGCATGGAGCAGGTAGTGAGGATAATATGGCTCTTCTTTACTCACCTGACTCAACAGAAGTGTGTTCACAAACTTCCTTTCCACTCCTAACCCCAGAGAGGGCACAAAGACCTAGTGTGAGTGGTACAGCTATGTGACTATATGTAGAGTAACCTTGGTTAGCTGGCTTTTGTACTCCATAGACCTAGCATGGGCGCAGGGAGGGTAAAGAGTATTATTTACTCCTTTTCCTCTTCCTGACAAGCGGAGGCCAAGAAAAGGGAGAACGGAGAAGGCTCTTATTAGAAAAACTGGGAAGGGATGGAACACATGCTATTTATAGCTTTGAATAAGGAATCTTAATATATCAACAGGAAATACTCAGGTCACACTCTAGCTACTGCAACAGAACTTAATTTAAAGCAAGATACAAAATATTTGGCCACTGATGGGCCATATCTCCCCTACCAATCCCCACCTCAGAATGGGGAACAGATCCTAGAACAAGTTTCCAGTGGGGGATGAAGACAGAGAAGGTTGGGCATTGAGTGAGGGTGAGTTTGGGAATTACTGCTGTGGTGGACTCTGGACTGACTGAATCTGAGCCTGGAAATGAGAGAGATGCTGCATAAGCATCTGTCATGTCTCCAGTTTAACTTCAGATTTGACAATGATTTCTCCCCATTGAATGGATATCCTGAGGAAATGTCTCTAGTAACAATTTTTGTCTTTTTTTTGGCCTCATATTAGTACAGCCACTCCAGCTCTCCTTTGTTCACTGTTTCCCTGGTTTATCTTTTCTGATCCTTTTATTTCAAACTCTTTTGTCACTGAACTTAAAATGTAGTTCCTATATAGAACATATTGGTATTACTTTTAAGAAAATAATTCATTCTGCCAATCTCTGCCTTTTACTGGAATTTTTGAATGTCTGATCCATTTATATAGAACATAGTTACTGATAAGGTAGGATTTTCCTGCTATTTTCCTATTTTCTGTGTATTTTATATCTTTTTTTCTCTATTCTCAATTCCTTCCTTTTGCTAAAAACATATTTTTTGTGCACCATTTTAATTCTCTTATTTTTTCTTTTATATATTTTTGAGTTATTTTCATACTGGTTGCCCTGGGGATTGCAATTAACATCTTAACTTCAGGCAATCTAGTTCAGGTTTATTTTTTTTTTCACGTGGAATATTTTTAAAGTCTTTATTGAATTTGTTACAATACTGCTTCTGTTTTATGTTTTGGGTTTTTGACCACGAGGCATGTGGGATCTTAGCTCCCCGACCAGGGAATGAACTTGCACCCCCTGCATTGGAAGGTGAAGTCTTAACCACTGGACGGCCAGGGAAGTCCCGATATCATTTTTTTCAGTACAGAAACTTTGCTCCAACATAGCTTCATTCTCCCTACTTTGTGCTATTATTGTCATATCAATTACAGCTTTATATTTTATAAACCCATGAGCAGTTTTATGAACATTTGTTTATGCAGTTTTCTTTTAAATCAAGTCAGAGAAAATTTATAAATAAATATATTTATAATGTTTTAATATTTATCCCCGTAGTTGCCTTTACTGGTGCTCTATATTTCTTCTTGTGGATTTGACTTACTGCCTAGTGTTCTTTTATATCAGCCTGAAAGACTCTACTGAAATAATTTAATAATATATTTTGAGATATAAAGATTATTTTGTGATAAAGAATACTTAACTGCACAATATATCATTCACAAAAATGTCACAATTCTAAATATTACAAACTTTTTTCCATCTCTAGTGGGGGTGGTCAAGAATAACAAAGTGAAAGGGACTGGAAACAAAAATTAAAAGCTTCTAATCAGTGCTTTTTATTATTTTTCTTCTGTGGGTTACAGATTTCTACTCTCATGTATTCTAAAGATTATAAAAGTGCTAATATTTCCATCCTGGAAGCTAAAATGAAACAACGTAACTTTTTGCCTCAGGATTTTTGCATATACTCTGTGGATACCCTTAGGAATAGAATAAGCATTGATAAAAAAATAGCTGGAGTTGATCTATACCATAAATTCTTCAAACATTCAAGTAAATAATCCATCTGTTACCTATTCTGGTCAAGTATTCCAATTAATTAAGTTTTAAGAAATTTTGGGAAAAAAAAGGAAATTTTGTTATAAGTAGGAGGTTGGCCAAGCATCTGGCTTTTGATGTAATTGCTTATACTTCTCCAGAGGGGACGTGGAGCCATGGAACTTAAAGCAAATACAACATTTCCCCTGAAGTTGCAATAGCCCATGGGATGGAGCAGTTGGCAGTCAGCTTTTGACAAAACTGAGACACATATAACTCCTTCTACTTGGTTTCCAAGACTGGTCCCTGTTAGCTCAGAACACGCCAGTTGAGTAGGCTCCTGCTGCTACCTGCCCTTTACAATTCAAGCCCTACAGTCTGTACATCTCTCCTTATTCTTCTATAACTATATAACTGTCTGTTTTATGCCCCACTCCCAAAGAGTCCTCTTTTAAGATCTCTGGGAAATCTTTTCTTTTTAAATGTGTTTATTATCTACAAAGCTCTTTTACATGCAGTGTCTCATTTATTTTATTCCACAAAGATCTTGCTGTCTGGGAGGTATTATCAGACTTATCTTACTGATTGTCATGCCTCAGCTTAGGGAGATCCAGTACCATGACAGGCGATGCAAAATTGGTTATTTACAGTTGGAAGACAAGTCTTCTGACTTAAAGTTTAATGTGTGTACGTGTGTGTGTGTGTGTGTGTGTATGTGTATTCCTGCTATAGCAGGAATTTTTGACCCTTTTGTGTTGCAGCACCCTTTGAACACTGGAACATTCCCCTGTGTACTTGAAGGAATTTTTTTAAAAAGACTGAAAGCAACATTAAACAAGTCAGCAAAATTGCCAGGTGATAACAACTACAGTAAAATGTGTTTTGGACTGTCTTTAAAAGCATCTGCGTTTACTTAGTACTGGCTCTGTGGCCTTTTAGCACCATGCTGCATTTGAATGGAACTGTTAACTGCCTATATATAGGCACCCCCTGCATTGGAAGGTGAAGTCTTTATATATATATATATATATATTCAAAAGACAGTGTTCTTGCCTGATCTAAAAAAAAAAAAAAAAACATGGTTTTTGCAACAGGCTTACAGTTTCAGCACCTCCACACCTTTTACTGCTAGCAAATTATATGCTGTTCTGCTCAGTGCTTGATATTTCCATCACACACACACACACATGTTCAGGTATGCACATAATTCGTTATCCTCTTATCCTCTCCAATATTTTTCACATTGAGAAAAATTTGATGATTTACTTTTGAGAGGACAGTGGTTCAACAAAGGACCAGGAACACAAGATAAAAATCTCTGTGACATGTCACCGTTCAGTTAAAATGTCCTGTCAAAAAGCAATCTGAAAATTAACACAGTTAATGTCCCTCCTGAAGTACAGAAATTCTGCTAGTAGGTTTAATGTAATACCTATACAGTTAGGGTATTCTGGGAGGAAGAATTTAGTAATTTAACTAGTTACTTCTTCTTTAGCAGTAAAAATGGTATTTCTGGATTTTGCTCAACTCAACCCTTCAAAGGATTTGTACTTTAACAGGGAAGACCCTTTCTTTATAATACTTCTTCCAGAATACCTCCATAACCAGCATTCCAGGGACTAGAAATTCTTCCATTTTAGAAATCTTCCACGAGTTAAATTTTAATATGCTTTCTAGTGCTAAGTAAAAGGAAAGCTACAAATGGAACTTTACTGAAAAAATGCTAAGTATTTAATAATAACAGCAACATTTATTGGGCTTGTTGTATGATACTGTTATATGCCCAAGTATATAAACTATTTTAAGTTATTTGTGTACATTAACTCATTTAATTCTCACAGCAGTCCTGTGAAGTGAGTATACTTATTATGGCCAGCGTTAAGATAGGGCTTATGCAACTGACCAAAGTCAAAGAGCTAAAGGGTAGTGAAAGTGGAGTTTGTATTCAGGTATTAAGAATACAGGGCTGGGCTTCCCTGGTGGCGCAGTGGTTGGGAGTCTGCCTGCCAATGCAGGGCACACGGGTTCGTGCCCCGGTCCGGGAGGATCCCGCATGCCGCGGAGCGGCTGGGCCCGTAAGCCATGGCTGCTGGGCCTGCGCGCCCCGGGGCCTGTGCTCCGCAACGGGAGAGGCATACAGGGCCCTGGCATTTAAACTTTGTGAAAAATAATTTTAGAAGGGAAAGAGGGAGAAAAAAGATGAGAAAAAAATTCAGTTTAAGAAATGAAAGAGTTTGGTTTCCAAACTATAGGATGGTGATTCTATTTTGTTATCATTGCTATTAGACCTGATTCCATTCCCCTTTTTTTATGAGGAACTGACCTAGAAAATCCATAGTTTAAGAGTCTGAGCTGGCAGACTTGTTGATGCAGAAATAAGAACATGTCTGTGTATCTCAAGGATTCCTTCAAAATTCAAAGTAAAAATTCAAGCCTAGAAGCATCTTTTCCCTCATTCTTACCCATCACACTATGGGTTGTAGTTATACAGTTATATAGTTAGGGTATTTTCAGAGGAATGAATTTGTGATTTATGTAGGTAACTTCTTCCTTAGCAGTGCAAGAAGGTCCAGGGTTAGTTTTTCAGATGTGAATAACGGTGTCTACCTGGATGATAGCCTACCTACTCAGTTTGTAGTAGGAGGCTGGCTCCTGACCGGGAAATGTGGAAATGATGGCTCTCCTGCCCAATTTAAAGTCAAAGAGGTCCTACATGATGTCAGATGTGTACCAGTATAAATTTCCCACTTATTTCAGGAAGCACTGAGTTTTAATCTCATTACTGATATGTATCCGAGCTTGATTAGCTCCCTTAAATGATTTTTTTTTATTTGTTTGTTTTTTAAATTTATTTTTGGCTGCTTTGGGTCTTCATTGCTGTGCGTGGGCTTTCTCTAGTTGCAGTGAGTGGGGGCTACTCTTCATTGCGGTGCACTGAACGCACTGTCGTGGCTTCTCTTGTTGCAGAGCATGGGCTCTAGGCACCTGGGCTTCAGTAGTTGTGGCACGTGGGCTCAGTCGTTTTGGCTCGCGGGCTGCACAGCACGTGGGATCTTCCCAGGCCAGGGATCGAACCCGTGTCCCCTGCATTGGCAGGTGGATTCTTAACCAGGGAAGCCCCTTAGATGAGCGTTTACAGTAAAGTTTTAGTTCTGTAGTTAAATAGGGAATAGCTTTGACACTCAGGCCAAGCTACCAAGGCTAACGTGAGCTGCTGAATCTTAGCCAGCAGCGTGGGAGGTAACACTAACTGTAGTCTTAATGGTTGTTAAAGGTTCATGTGTAATAGATTTGAAAATAGAAATCTAACTTGAAAAGTGTATGCAGATACCTGGAACGTGGATAGATTTCTCAGCCATAAGGTGAAGAAAAATACTGACCATTATTCAGTAAATTTACAATGGTAGAAAGGTAAAATCATTTATTGGAGCCTAGCATCTTCTTTGGGGTATGAGTGATCTTGAGAAGCTGCCTAATCAAATAAAGCAAAATATTTCAGTAGATTGCACATCTCTGTAAGTTCTGTTGACAAAGTTATAATTCCTTTAACCCCAAATAATCCTTGGTTCAGTGGACTACAAAGGCCTTCTTTAATATTGTTGTAATTTATGAGATGGACCTATACTTTAAAGCAGTTCCTACTTTTATTAGTAGGAAGAGAACTGAATTACATTTAGGAAATATTTAGTTTACAAGACAATTATAGTTTTTCCATGGGGACCCTTTCTTCTGTAGCCTATATATTGGGCTGCTTTTAAAATGTCACATTATCTTCATGAAAAGTAGTGGCTGCTTTTTCACAGAAGCTATTTTTTATAGTTAAATCTCTGAGCTGTTCTTCAGAGTTTCCCCTCAAGTGCCAAAAGAAATGAGAACACAGTTTTATTTTAGGTTCCTTATTAAAAGCTTCATTTTCTTGGACAAATAGATTATGTTTAAGTCTTTGGTCAGTAGAAATGGTCTCTATAGGTCTAGAATATTTAACCCAAAAGATTGGTTAACATGAAGTCATACATCAAGATACAGCAGTTCTCTTAAAAATTGTTAAGAAGTCTGAGTGGGACATTCTTTTCTTTGAAAAATCTAGTATTTCTGAAATTACTCAGAAAATAACTTATAAAATATATATCTTGAGCTTTGGCTATGTGGGGAAAAGATTTGGCCCCAAATTCTCTATGCTACCAAACAGATTAGACAGGTATGTTAAGTATCATGCCACTGTTTTATAATAAAAGGATTCTGAAAGAGTATTTTAAAATACTCCAAAGGAAAAAATTAATCTCTCTGCATAAGTATGTTTACTACAGGATATCCAATTGCCATTTTTTCACTATTATACATGCTAAGAGGGTAGAATGAAGTATAATAAGAAAATACTTAAAATGGAATATTGAACATCTAGTAAAATGTACACATATTGAGGTAATATTGCAACAGAGAAAATACTAAAAGAGAAATACTAAGAGAAAGAGTATTATAAATTTATACTCACAGTAAATTTATAACTAAAATTTGTATGTTCGTTTGGATAATAAGAGAACATGGTCAAATGAAAACAATTTGAATGGCAGGTAACTTGTTCCCTTCTCTTATGAACAGTTTCATGAATGTTACTGCAGTTTTTGTTATGTCCTATTATATAAAGAAAATACATATAAATAGTGGGAATCTTAAAATAATTCTCTCTCCTACTTGTTATTAGTTGCTCGAGAGGCATCTGTCAGGAATGACTTAATGGATAAAGATCAGTATCTTGTTGAAATTATTAACTTGCAAACAAATATATAAATACCTGTCCAGCAATAAATAGATGGATAGATAGATAGAGCTGAGAAGGAGTGTAATCCAAATATCTCTTAACTGTCTGAGTTATCTAATTTCCTTTTCCATTGAATTTTATCAGAAAAAATTACTGTTGTATTTAAATAATATGGAGAAAACATTTTTAATCTCAGTTTTTTAATATTCTGTTTAGTAAGTCATCCTTCATTAACCTAGAGATTTGGAGACAATATGTTTTATCTGCTCTAACTGTAAAGTCTTGTGAAGTATTTGATGAACAACTGATAATTTAAATAGTGCTTAAACAAGGAAAGTATAGCATTTAGAAAAGCTCAGAAATATTCTCCAAGTGCCCACTGAAGAATAATTCGCCACATACATTTATGGAAAATTTTAAAACTTTTCTAGTGAGGACACAATGCCATGGCTTTGATTTAAGGCTCTCAGCTCTGGCAAAAATTAAATTTAAGTTCATTAAACTAAGCACAGTGTATTAATACAGATCAACTCATTACTGAGCATCAACTCAATCACTGATGAGAGCTCTTTGAAAGGCCCATCATTATAACATTAAATATCATTTTATTACCAGACAGTAACTGCCTGATTAAAATCTTAAATGTATGGGGATCATTGAGAAGCCATATTGAAAGTATCTTCTAGCTGATTATTAAAGTCTGCAGTAAAGAGAAATATTAATGAAAATGACTGATATCCTTGCCTCAGCGTCTTTCATGTGTGTCCTCTTCTTTCCATTTCCACTGATATACCCCTAAGTCAAGACTAATCTTCTCTCTTATTGCTGCAATAGCTTTTTACTAATCTGGGCTTTCTGTTGTCATACCCGAACCCTGTTCAAGTAAATTCAAGATAAAACAGCTACAGAAACCTTCCCAAAGTCCATTTTATAAAAAAGTGTCCATTCTTTGCTCAAAACTTTTGAAAGAGTTACAATGATAAGAAAGTAACATTCACCTTATCCTAACATTTACGGTCCCCCTTAATCTGAATAATAATTATTTTTCTATTTTAACTCTGTGTCTTTTTTCCCAGAAATTAATGGTGTATAACTATGATGAATTATTTACTTTTCATGTTATGTGATTTATAAGACTAAGTTGATTATGATTAATTTACTCTAGTTATAGTTCTAGAATAAAACTATCATATGTGGGCTTCCCTTGTGGTGCAGTGGTTGAGAATCCACCGCCAATGCAGGGGACACAGGTTCAATCCCTGGTCCAGGAAGATCCCACATGCTGAGGAGCTACTAAGCCCGTGTGCCACAACTACTGAGCCTGTGCTCTAGAGCCCGTGAGCCACAACAACTGAGCCCGTGCACCATAACTACTGAAGCCCTTGCACCTAGAGCCCATGCTCTGCAACAAGAGAAGCCACCGCAATGAGAAGCCCACACACTGCAATGAAGAGTAGCCCCTGCTCGCTGTAACTAGAGAAAGCCTGCTTACAGCAACAAACACCCAAAGCAGCCAAAAATAAATAAAAAAAAATATTTTTAAAAAAACCTATCATATGTTTTAAGCTATCTCAAGTTATTCACAAGCACAATACATTATATAATTCAAATTCACTTAATGGGTTTTAGCCTGAAGTCATGTGTTACATGCCCTAAATTCAGAAAAGAACAATAGCTTTATAAATGGGAACTGACATTAGAAATAGAAAGAATTGTTAGTTATATATCTAGTTTGAAATCTAGAAAAATGTTTCAATTAACATAGCTATCTAAATTATCTCCTTATTTTCATAGCTTTTTCTCCATTAAGTCCTAAGTCATTTAAGCATAGTATAGTGATTTCTAGAAGCAATTATCTTTTGCATCTCCTATTAATTAATAATTGCCCCAACAATGCTATCAGTTGAGTCTCTTAGCCTAGGCAATAAGTCATTCCTTCTGCAACCAGTAAACAGAGGTCAACTGGAATATGTTTGGCTGTAACATGACCTACATTGTCAACAGACCCTAGGAAACGCTAGAAAGAATTATTTTCCCCCCAAATAAATGCAAATAATAGTTAGATAATAAATGTATTTAATACTTATTAGACCCGGGAGAAATTCTTTCCATTTGAGTACCTATAAAATCTGATAAAAATCTGATCATTTAAAAGACTAAAAGTGTAACATTCTCAGAATGCTTGTCTTTTTTTTTTTTTTTTCGGTACGCTGGCCTCTCGCCGTTGTGGCCTCTCCCATTGCGGAGAACAGGCTCCGGACGCGCAGGCTCAGCGGCCATGGCTCATGGGCCCAGCCACTCTACGGCATGTGGGATCTTCCCAGACCGGGACATGAACCCGTGTCCCCTGCATCAGCAGGCAGACTCTCAACCACTGCGCCACCAGGGAAGCCTGAATGCTTACCTTTTTACCCCAATATTTCCTATCCTGTAAGGGGCTGGCTCATGGACTCCTTTGAGACTGATCAGAGCTACAGATCCACCTTTCAGACAAATGAACAAAGTCAAAAATAGTATCAAATAGTTTGGAGGGAATTATCAGGACACACTGAAGCACTAAAGCAATTAGAGAAAGAAGAACAAAAAAAACCCCAAATTTGGCAGAAGGAAAGAAATCATAAAGATCTGATCAGAAATAAATGAAAAAGAAATGAAGGAAACAGTAGCAAAGATCAATAAAACTGAAAGATGTTTATTGACAAGATAAACATAATTGATAAACCATTAGCCAGACACATCAAGAAAAAAAGGAGACTCAAATCAACAGAATTAGAAATGAAAAAGGGGAAGTATCAATGCAGAAATACAAAGGATCATGACAGATTACTACAAGCAACTATATGCCAATAAAATGGACAACCTCAAAGAAATGGACAAATTCTTAGAAATGTACAACCTCCACAGACTGAACCAGGAAGAAACAGAAAATATAAACAGACCAATCACAAGCAACTGAAATTGTAACTGTGATTAAAAATCTTCCAACAGGGCTTCCCTGGTGGCGCAGTGGTTGAGAGTCCGCCTGCCGATGCAGGGGACACAGGTTCGTGCCCCGGTCCAGGAATATCCTACATGCCGTGGAGTGGCTAGGCCTGTGAGCCATGGCCACTGAGCCTGCGTCCGGAGCCTGTGCTCCACAACGGGCGAGGCCACAACAGTGAGAGGCCCGTGTACCGTAAAAAAAAAAAAAAAAAAAAAAATCTTCCAACAAACAAAAGCCCAGGGTGAGATGGATCCAGAGGCGGACTCTATCAAACATTTAGAGAAGAGCTAACACCTATCCTTCTCAAACTCTTCCAAAATATAGTAGAAAGAGGAACACTCCCAAACTCATTCTATGAGGCCACCATCACCCTGATACCAAAACCAGACAAAGATGTCACAAAGAAAGAAAACTACAGGCCAATATTACTGATGAACATAGATGCAAAAATCCTTAACAAAATACTAGCGAACAGTATCCAACAGCACATTAAAAGGATCATACACCTTGATCAAGTGGGGTTTATCCCCAAAATGCAAGGATTTTTCAATATACGCAAATCAATCAAAGTGATACACCATATTAACAAATTGAAGGAGAAAAACCATATGATCATCTCAATACATGGAGAAAAAGCTTTCGATAAAATTCAACACCCATTTATAAAAAAACCCTCCAGAAAGCAGGCATAGAGGGAGCTTACCTCAACATGATAAACGCCATATATGACAAACCCACAGCCAACATCGTTCTCAATGGTGAAAAACTGAAACCATTTCCTCTAAGATCAGGAACAAGACAAGGTTGTCCACTCTCACCACTATTATTCAACATAGTTTTGGAAGTTTTAGCCACAGCAATCAGAGAAGGAAAAGAAATAAAAGGAATCCAAATCGGAAAAGAAGAAGTAAAACTGTCACTGTTTGCAGATGACATAATAATATACCAAGAGAATCCTAAAGATGCTACCAGAAAACTACTAGACCTAAACAATGAATTTTGTAAAGTAGCAGGACACAAAATTAATGCACGGAAATCCCTTGCATTCCTATACACTAATAATGAAAAATCTGAAAGAGAAATTAAGGAAACACTCCCATTTACTTACCATTGCAACGAAAAGAATAAATTACCTAGTAATAAACCTACCTAAGGAGACAAAAGACCTGTATGCAGAAAACTATAAGACACTGATGAAAGAAATTAAAGATGATACAAACAGATGGAGAGATATATCATGTTCTTGGAATTGAAGAATCAATATTGTGAAAATGACTATACCACCCAAAGCAATCTACAGATTCAATGCAATCCCTATCAAACTACCAATGGCATTTTCCACAGAACTAAAACAAAAAAATTTCACAATTTGTATGGAAACACAAAAGACCCCGAAGAGCCAAAGCAATCTTGAGAAAGAAAATCAGAGCTGGAGAAATCAGGCTCCCTGACTTCAGACTATATTACAAAGCTACAGTAATCAAGACAGTATGTTTCTGGCACAAAAACAGAAATATAGATCAGTGGAACTGTACAGAAAGACAAGAGATAAACCCACGGACATATGGTCACCTTATTTTTGATAAAGGAGGCAACAATATACAGTGGAGAAAAGACAGCCTCTTCAGTAAGTGGTACTGGGAAAACTGGACAGCTACATGGAAAAGAATTAAATTAGAACACTCCCTAACACCATACACAAAAATAAACTCAAAAATGGATTAAAGACCTAAATGTAAGGCCAGACACTATAAAACTCTTAGAGGAAAACATAGGCAGATCACTCTATGTCTTAAATCACAGAAAGATCCTTTTTGACCCACCTCCTAGAGAAATGGAGATAAAAACAAAAATAAACAAATGGGACCTAATGAACTTAAAAGCTTTTGCACAGCAAAGGAAACCATAAACAAGACCAAAAGACAACCCTCAGAATGGGAGAAAATATTTGCAAATGAAGCAACTGACAAAGGATTAATCTCCAAAATATACAAGCAGTTCATGCAGCTCAATATTAAAAAAAGAAACAACCCAATCCCAAAATGGGCAGAATACCTAAATACACATTTCTCCAAAGAAGATATACAGATTGCCAACAAACACAAGAAAGAATGCTCAACATCACTAATCATTATAGAAATGCAAATCAAAACTACACTGAGGTATCACTTCACACCAGTCAGAATGGCCATCATCAAAAATTCTACAAACAATAACTGCTAGAGAACGTGTGGAGAAAAGCGATCCCTCTTGCACTATTGGTGGAAATGTAAATTGATACAGCCACTATGGAGAGAAGTATGGAGGTTCCTTAAAATACTAATAATAGAACTACCATATGACCCAGCAATCCCACTTCTGGGCATATACCCTGAGAAAACCATAATTCAAAAAGAGTCATGTACCACAATGTTCTTTGCAGCTCTGTTTACAATAGTGAGGACATGGAAGCAACCTAAGTGTCCATCAACAGATGAATGGATAAAGAAGATGTGGCACATGTATACAATGGAATATTACTCAGCCATAAAAAGAAACGAAATTGAGTTAATTGTAGTGAGGTGGGTGGACCTAGAGTCTGTCACACAGATTGAAGTAAGTCAGAAAGAGAAAAACAAATACCATATGCTAACACATATATATGGAATGTACAAAAAAAATGGTTATGAAGAACCTAGGGCCGGACAGGAATAAAGATGCAGACCTACTAGAGAATGGACTTGAGGATATGGGGAGGGGTAAGTGTAAGCTGGGACAAAGTGAGAGAGTGGCATGGACATATATACACTACCAAATGTATAACTGATAGCTAGTGGGAAGCAGCCGCATAGCACAGGCAGATCAGCTGGATGCTTTGTGACCACCTAGAGGGGTGGGATAGGGAGGGTCGAGGGAGGGAGATGTAAGAGGGAAGAGATACGGGGATATATGTATATGTGTAGCTGATTCACTTTGTTATAAAGCAGAAACTAACACACCATTGTAAAGCAATTATACTCCAATGAAGACGTTTAAAAAAAAAAGAAGAAATAAAAAGTGTTGGTGAGGACGTGGAGAAAATGGAACCCTCGTGCACTGTTGTGGGGAATGTAAATTAGTTCAGCCACTCTGGAAAACAGTATGGAGATTTCTCCAAAAATTAAAAATAGAACTACCATATGATCCAGCAGTTCCACTCCTGGGTATTTATCTGAGGAAAACAAAAACACTAATTAATAAAGGTATATTAACCTCTATCTTCATTGCAGCATTACTGACAATAGCCAGGATATGGAAGCAACTTAAGTGCACATCAGTATATGAATAGATAAAGAAGATGTGGTATATATATAGACACACACACACAGAAATGGAATTTTACTCAGCCACAAAAAAATGAAATATTGCCATTTGCTACAACATGGAAGGACCTAGAGTGTATTATGCTAAGTGAAAGAAGTCAGACTGAGAAAGACAAATACTGTATAATTTCAGTTATATGTGGAATCTAAAAAAGAAAACAACCGAATAAACATAGCAAAGCAGAAACAGAGTTATAGATACAGAGAACAGGTCCTTGCCAGATGGGAGGGATGTGGGGGGAAGAAAGAAACAGGTGAGGGAATTTAAGAGGTACAAACTTCCAGCTGCAAAATAAATGAGTCAATGGTATGAAATGTACCATGTGGGGAATATAGCCAATAACTCCACAGTATCTTTCTTTGAGACAGATTATAACTAGACTTAATGTGGTGATCATTTTGAAATGCATAGAAATATTGAATTACTATGCTGTGTAACATGAACTAACATAGTGTTGTAGGTCAATTATACTTCAAAAACAGACAAACTCATAAAGAGATCAGAAGTATGGTTACCAGAGACAGGGGAAGGTGGGAAGGGAAATTGGATGAAGGCAGTCGAAAGCTACACACTTCCAGTTATAATATAAATAAGTAGTAGGCATGTAATATACAACATGATAAATATAATTAACACTGCTGTATGCTTTATATAAAAGTTGTTAAGAACAAATCCTAAGAATTCTCATCACAAGAAAATAAAATCTTTTAAAAATATTTTTTCTATTTCTTTAATTTTGTAACTTTATGCGATTATGGATGTTAACAAAACTTATTGTGATAATAATTTCATGATGTATGTAAGTCAAATCATTATGTTGTACATCTTAAACTTACATACTGCTGTATGTCAATTATATCTCAATAAAAGCGGAAGATAAAAAAGAAACAAACAAACAAACAAAAAAAAAGAAACAAACAAAAGGTATGCTATACATACAATGGAATATGATGTAGCCTTAAAAAGAGAGAGAGAGAGGGCCTGTGAAAGCACTGTTTCTTCCTGGAAGGACTTGGTACTGACTCAGTTAGTTGTCAATTTCTAAACCAATCCCTGGGGCCAAGGGGTGGGTTGTACTGATTGAATTAAGTCAATTAGGGCAACCCTTGGAGCTGGATTTAGAGTTAATCCCACCCAAATCATGTGGCTGAGAATGTAGAAGAGTGATTTTCCAAACAACATTTGGGGACATAGTACTACAATAGGAGGAAATGATGCTTAGGGAAAAAAAAAAAAAAAAACAAACTAGAAATGATCCAAAGCTATAATCAGAGCTCTTCCTCTCTTTTCATGTGGTAGCAAAGATGGTCCTTATCAGAAACATGTTACATGATGCTTGGTGCATCTCAGACTTTTAATTGATCCTGATTTCATCATGTCAACCCCTTATCAGCCTCCCCTTGTGAGACAGGCTGGGACCTGGGACCCTTTGCTGCAGTGCTGCAATGCTCGCACCTGGGCACACCTCTCCTTAAGCAGCAAAATACAAAGAAACTGTATAAAGATACAAAGAGACCAAAAAGCCCAACTGCCACTTTTGAAGAGCCTGGAGCAAAAGCAGGGTACTGCCCATGCCCCCTGCACACAACACCACCTAAGGGATGGGCAAAACACCTAATCTACCCCTCTGGTCTGACCCCTGGACACATCTCTACCCTTGCCCCATATAATGAACAAGCTTGCCCCCGCCTCAGGGAGCAAGCAAGCAAGGGAACCTGTTGTTTGTTCTCACTCCCCCCTGCTGCAGCAGAGACCCCAGTAAAGCCTCGCCTGAATTTCTTGTCTAGCCTCTAGTAAATTTCTATTGCTCAAGGGAAGGCCAAGAGCCCTGGTCAGTAACACTTGTAGTGGAGGATTGAGTTTGTGTGACTGACAGTTTCATCAGATGGAAAAGGACAGAAGAAAAGTGTTATGTTACCAAAAGAAGGAGGAAGTGCGGTGAGGTAACTGAAGAAGAAGGAAAGATAAAAAAAATTGCCTAGAATTAGGCTTTCCTTCTATGTATACTTTTTAAATATGCTTTTCCCTAACAGTGTATCTATCCCATACAGCTAAGATTTACCCCTTCTATAAAAGGAGAGAGCTCACTCCCTGTTTCTAGTTTTGAGTATAGGATCTCTGGTGATACGCATTTTCCTTGGTCAAGTCTGGTTCAGCTAATGTGCATGAGTTCAGTTAGCCTCTTTGCTTGACTCAAGTTCTGTCTTCAGGGATTATGCCCCTTATCCCTTGTCTTCACTGGGCACAGAGAAGACTCTCTTTTTGGGGGCTGTGCCCTCAATTTTAATCTGACATGGTTGCAAGGACCTGGAAATTGTATCAATTTTTTGGGTTTTTTTTCCTTTTCTCTCCTCACCAACCCAGGTCTTTGTCTGCTAGGAATTTTTCTGGAAATAGCTCTTAAAACATGGATATGGGGAAATATGAATTTTCTTGAATCTAAGATCTAATAAATAAACCTACCGAGGTAGTTTAGTTATGGTTTCCAAATCTGGACCCTGCCTTAAGGCTTTCTGCTTCAGCAGTATTTCTGAGAATTTTGCTTATCCCTCAGCCCTCAGTTAAACCACTTCTATCTGGCATTTACCTCAGAAATGATAGTCTATAGTCATGAGACCCAGCTAATATTATTATAATCCCACACTGTCTTACAGAGATATAAATATTACCTTTGTTAGTACATGAAGAAAATCATTTAGACAGAGCCTAGGGCATCTGGCTTTTACTCTGTTCTCTGGCTTCAGGTAGGTCCTAATACTTTATTCCCCCTGTTGTCTACAGGTCCCTATCTTTTCATCTTCCAATGTTAATTTGAGGACAGATAATATAGGGCAATTAATTTGGAGACTTTTCCAACTGCACAAAGTACATAATTATTTGATTCTCAACCATTGGGACTGCTGACTCTAAGGAGACAGAACTTCTTAACAAAACTGTATTTTCTTTCTTCTCATCTTTTACATGTGCAGCTTGAAAAAAATTTAGCTTTTTCTAGTAGGATGTTATTAAAGAAGGCAATAAGCACCAATATCCCGATTTTTTTCCTACCAAGTCCCCTAAAGCCCCAGTGTCAGTGGAAAAATCAGTAGTGGCTAAAAAAGACAAAACAGACAAGAATTTGTCCAGGAGCTTTGCTATTCATAATTTAACATCCTCAAACTTGAAGTTGAAGAATCTTTTTTGGTATTCCTTATTATTTTGTGGACAACTTAACGTCTGTTAAACACACAGATGACTTTTATATTTTTCAGGGCTTTTTCCTATTGCAATGGCAAAAAGCAAATTCAAAACGGCTTAAGGAAAAAGGGGAATTTACTGGCTTCTTTTTTAACTCTCCTGTGTGAGGATGGTACCCTTATGCTGTATTTAAAAGGGCAATGGACTGTGTCATAGAAAATAAACATGTATACATGAGCCAAAGGGATAATTTATCACAGCTGGACAGGGATTCAAGTAGCATAGCATAATGATCAATAATCTAAAGCATGTATACTTTCCCAGAAACTTTTTCTACAGCAAAGTGTCCTTACTGGATTACATTTACTTATATAGAAATGTAAAGGAAAGTTATAATGGAGTAGAGCAAACAATTTGATGAGAGAGGGCAGATATCTACATATTTGGAGAGGAGGCGGGTTGTGGATGGAAGGAAAATTATTGGGCAATATCAGTGGAGGAAAAAAAGGTAGATAAGTCCTATGGTCATGGTGAAATCTGTTGACATTTCCTGTTATGCCAGAATTCAACGTGGTCAGTGAAGAACTTCTGAATAAATCTACTCCTGGGAATTGACAATGAGTCCTCCTATATACTCTCTATCGTACACTAGCCTCAAGCCAATCTCAGCATAAGCCTCAGAGGTATCACTTTTCATAGAATATAAAAGATTGTAGAGTTTTCAGAATTTCGTTTAGCCCAGAACTTCAATATACAGATGATTAAATAGACTAAAAGAAAGAGCTCCATAGCTTTCTTTTTTTAAATGATGGTAATTCCTTTGTTCAATTAAGAACAAAAACAAATACACTTGCTTTATGGGCCAAGGAAAGGAGGACTAATTCTACACAGTAGTGACTATAAAAAGTGCTCATATGTTATTGTAAGTCTATTAATATTACCTGTATTTTCATCTTCTAAGTCACCTTGGAATAAAAGAAAACATACTTCTCATTCCTAGGAAAGTATCATTTCATCTTCAGAGCAGTATCACTTAAGAAAAGCAAACCAACAATAAACCTGATACCTGAATAAAATTTGATAGCTGTTGGGCTTCCCTGGTGGCGCAGTGGTTGAGAGTCCGCCTGCCGATGCAGGGGACACAGGTTCGTGCCCCGGTCCGGGAGGATCCCACATGCTGCGGAGCGGGTGGGCCCGTGAGCCATGGCCGCTGAGCCTGCGCATCCGGAGCCTGTGCTCCGCAACGGGAGACGCCACATCAGTGAGAGGCCCGCATACTGCAAAAAAAAAAAAAAAATTTGATAGCTGTTATTAAAAAAAGTAATCTGGTAAACAAAATTAAGTTAATCTAACAAGACTGAAGTGTATACTGATAGGGAGTAAGTGATTACACTTACAGTGTACTGCATTTAAATGTATTTATTGCAATTTATAATATGCAAATCTGAAAGTCATACAGAATCAATGAAAATTTTAACCATCCATTTTTTAGAGTCTGCAACAAAGCAAGTAAAAAAAAAGTCAGATTTTGAAGAAATGACTTCACAGCATTTTTGAGAAATTAGGAATCTATTGATATTAAGAACGGCAAAGAGATTGCTTTAAAGTTTTAACTTTAGCCGAAAAGTGGCTTCATATAAAAGATTCATGACATTGAATTCGATTAATTCAATATGTTTTACTGCCTTATACTTGGTTTAAGTTAAATTATCTGGTATTAAAAAAAGTTTTACCCTAAGAGTAGCTTCCTTTTCATCTAGAAGTCAATTTAGCATCAATAAAATCTTTTCATCTGCAGTTTCCCATATTTAATCTTTGTTGTTACAATAGCAATATTTGGGTAACAAATGTGGTTGCCATCCACATTTTCAGTGTTTAGTGCTTGTCATAATAAATAAAAAATAATAATCTACAACAATTATCCATAGTACTGAAAAATTTCATCATCTTCCAGTTAATAATCATTGTCTTGATGAGTCTGCCCAATAATCTGCAGTTTTATAAAATCAGATCCATAAATAATATTGGGAACGTCAATATTTTAAAATAAAAATGTAAAAATACTAACTCTTGCCAGGAGAATAGTATGCAAAGGGAGCTGACCCTTGAACATATGTGTCATACTGGAAATGGTTTGCATTAAGTCATAGCTTAATGTCCCACAATATCAAGAGACATAATTATCATTTGAAAAAAATTTTGGTAGAAGGTGATTGTTAAAAGTGGGTACTCTGGGGTCAAACTGAGTTAGTTCAAATCCTAGCTGATTTTTATTAAGTCTGTGACCTCCAGTAAGCTTTTTCACCTCCTGAAGACCTCAGAATTTTCATCTGTAAAGGGGGATAAATGAAACCTACTAAATTATATAAGGCTTTTAGTAGAGCAGGTATATAAAAAGGTGTATAACATCACGAATTATCAGGGAAATGCAAATCAAAACCACAGTGAGATATCACCTCATACTTGTTAGAATGGCTATTATCAAAAATAAGAGAAAACAAGTGCTGACAAAGATGTGGAGAAAAGGAAACCATTGTGCAAAGTTGGTGGGAATGTAAATTGGTGCAGCCCCTATGGAAAACAGTATGGAGTTTCCTCAAAAAATTTCAAATAGAACTACCATACGATCCAGCAATCCCACTTCTGGGTATATATCCAAAGGAAATGAAAATAAGATATTGAAGAGATATCTTCATATCCTTGTTCATTGCAGCATTATTCACAATAGCGAAAAGGTGACAAAAATCTAAATGTCCATCCAGAGATGAATAAAGAAAATGTGGTATATACATAAAATGGAATATTGTTCAGACAAGAGAAAGAAGGAAATCTTACCATTTGTGACAACACAAATGGGCCTTGAGGGCATTATGCTAAGTGAAATAAGCCAGACAGATGCAGACTAACACTGTGTGGTTATCACTTATATGTGAAATCTAAAAAAAAGTCAAACTCATAGAAACAGAGAGTAGAAAAGTGGTTGCCAATAGTTTGAGGGTAGAGAAATTAGGGAGATATTGGTAAAAGGGTACAAATTTTCAACTATAAAATGAATAAAGTCTGAGGATATATTCTATAAGATGGTGACTACTGTTGATAACACTATTATATAATTGAAATTTCCTAAGAGGGTAGAATATAAATGTTCTCATACACACATAAAATATAAATACGTGAAGTGATAGATTTGTTAATTAACTAGATGGGAAGAGTCTTCTCATAATGTATATCAAATCATCACAATGTACATTTTAAATACTTTACCATTTTATATGTCAATTATACCTCAATAAAGCTGAACAAAATCTCAAAACTGCTCCAAATAACAAGTTAAAACATGGAATTGAAATAATCTGAATGATTCCTATTCTAATGGCTTGTAAGCATATTGGTCTCCCCAGCACATCACAATACAAAACATTTTTGAAAAACTATTATTTGTCTTGAGTTTAAAATATACCAAGCAATCTGATGTTCAATATATTTTAATTGGTGTGAGTGATGCAAACTGAAAAATACAAATGACATTTTCTCATTAATTTCAAATGAGAGTTGTTGACAATAAGTTAGTGATTCTAAATTTATATTCAGGAAATTAAAACACAACATATTCAAACAGTCAGCAGAAACATGCAGCTACCTTATGTTTCTGAGAAATGAGAATCATCCTAGCTAATTGATTCATCCCTTGTGCAACAAACAAGGGTGATAAGAAGAGATTAGGGGAACTTCTGTTAGGAATACACATAGAATTCTAACTGTATTAAAAACATTCTGGGCATCATTTGGGTCATGACAGTGAAGTATAAAATAGAGTTATTTCAGATGAAAACAATTAGATTTGATGAAAAGTTTGGGCAACGGCCCCTATGAGATAAAGCAAATGAAATGTGCTCCTTCATCCTAGAGGAAGAACGGATGATTTTTGGATTTACTAAGAGACTTGAGTATATGAAATGGTCCTTAACAATAGACGAGGAGCAGATCTCATCTTCCTAGATACAAGAGTAAAAGGGCTCTAATTAGATTATAAATCAGAGACACAGTCTCTCCTATAACAGTTATAAGATCTTGGAAAGAATTATTTTTAAGGGTAAGAGTAGAATCCGATGCTCTGAATGAGAAGAGTCTATTTTAATGGTACTTCGAATAGCTCAGGCTGAGGGATGACTTAGCTGACCTTTCCATGGACACTTTAACTCTGTGACTTGGCACACAAGGCCTTAGTGCCATATTTCAAAGGCAAATTTCAAATGGCTCTCTATACTTCTTAATGGAAATGGAAGCTGTTTAGCCAATTCCAAAGCAGTCTCTCCCAATTAACAACTAAATTGCTTTTCAGGACAATGGAAAACATAATCCAAAAAGAAAAAATCCATCATTGTCTGCTAAATCACTAAAAGATCAAATTCTAACAACTTACAATAATTTAAATGCTAACATCTTGCAATAGCTTTAAAGACCAAAGGGCATAATGGAGGAGCATGGACTGTCAGCTGTTTTGTGTGTTTTGAAAGGTATAATCTGAATAATTTACTGTATGCAGGTATAAAAATAAACCAAGGAATCAGCTAAGAATTCAAATACAAATAATAGTTTTTAAAGTACTCTTCTCAGAATATGCAAAATACAGGAAAGGAGAATGAGAAATCACAGTTTATAGGTGTCTATTAGAAACTGGGAATGGTACTACTCAAACATGTCTCAACCTACCCTATATCTGTATATCTTAAAACAGGATTGTGTAATTGTTCAGAGCAAAGAGAGTAGACCTTAAGAGAACACAGACACTTTACAGAAGACAGCAATTTCATACAGACTTTGCTCCACTCAGGGATATGTAAAACAACACAACAACATTGGGCGTGTGAAGGAGGAAGCAGCTAGAACAAAGAAATCCCATACTCTTGAATGGGATACTTCCACAGAAAGATAAAGTGTTTGAAATTTTCATTATCCTGCAAAAACATACTGTTTTGGGACAGAAGAATCATAATACATAAACACAGGAAATTAAAATAATATAGGATATTTAATCAAAAGAGAAACTGATAAGTTGAAAAAGTCATAAGCCAAAAAAAGTAAATCAACAATTAAAATACGATTTATAAGCAATCAAGTGCAATATGCAAACATGTTAAAGCTTTTTAGACGAAACTGGTGAAAGACAAGCACCTCTAAAATGCAGAAGAAAAATATAAAACATAAAACTATTAGTCTAAAGAAGGAATAATAGAGAACAGAAATTCAGTGTATGACCTGATAAGCATGATCAGAAAAAATACAATGGAAATACAAATATAAATCTAAATAGAACAATTATCTGTACTATACAAAAAGAAAAAGAAGGTCACAACCTTCTGAAAAATCAGAATAAATAAGTTTGTGACTAAATATACTCTAGCTTTGTTTTTCTTGTCTCAAAAGCAGAAAAAAATTTTTTTCCAGACTTCAAGCAGAAAAACAAGCAAATTTAATAAAACAGAATCTTTTAACCAAGAAACAAAATTGTGCTAATTTCAGAGTTTTCACTGTAATAACAAACTCAGAAAGACCATGAAGCCCTAATGGTAGCATTTTTAAGGAAAAAATGTACACATGACACATTTTATACCTAACATAAATGTCTATGATATATGACAGTGAACAAAAATACATTCTCATAATTCAAGAATTCTGAAAATATATGTGCCAGTATAAAATAAAAATATTTAACAGTACATATTAACCTAACAAGAGAAACAGAACATCAAAAACCACAGAAAAGAAAATTCATGGTGTAAATATTTGGGACTAAGCAGTGAAAACACATGATATATTGAAGTGATAATTGCAGATGCTCTTATGAAAATAGAACCAGATCTATTTTGGGGGTAGAAATAAGTATACATATATGCTATATGAATAAACTGAGTTGGGTTAAATTCACCTTTTAAAAGATATAGTTTATAAGATTAGATTAAACCACAAAATCCAAATACATGTTATCACTAAGTGTTTCACTTAAAAAAAAATTAGTGAGTTTAAATAGAAAGATGAGACAAAATATATCAGAAAAACACATATGTAGCAAAGGTAGATTTTATAAAAATAGTATTCAGGAAAAATTCTAGGTGGGAAGCATTTAACTATAAAAACTCTCCTTAATTTTAAATAATTGAAATTAAAAAGCAGAGTAGAATAATCACAAAACCATATTTATTGACTCAAAATGTATAGAAAAAATTAGTAAAATAAGAAGAATTGAAAAACACAATGTTAAATGGTAATGGGATACCTATCTCAGTTGTTTTATGTTATTTAATCATGTTTTTAAAATATCTATGCATCAACATTGTACCTCTACCCCAAATAGCCATACTTCCCAATACCAATGGACTTTTAAAAATCAGATGGGTAATTTGTAATTTCATAATACTGGAACAATTTAAATGCCTATACCTAGGAAATAGGTTAAATAAACTTCAGCACATCTACAATGCAAATATTAAGCAGATGTAAAAATATAAGAGCTAAACTCCTATGAACTGATAATATATTGTTAAGTGAGGAGAAAAAATTGCAACATAAGCATAAGTAGCATGTTAACTTTTTGGAAGAAAAAAGGTAATAATATATTCATACTTATATTAATTTTTACACAAATACATATAGGAAGGAAAACCAGAAGCTAATAGAACTGGTAGGTGAGAACTGGGCAAAAGGGATAAAGAAGGGGAAATGACATTTTTGAATCTATATTTGCATAAAACTTTTAGTTTTGAGCCATGTTAATCTAATATAGACATAAAATAAAGTTTAAAAATGTAAGGATATCTTGATACTTAGGAGATTTTTTGTTGATAGTGGTATTGGTATAGCAATTTATAGATATATATATGTGAAATGATATATAAAATAACTATATATATAAAGATATATAATCTACCTCTGCTACATTTGCATTTTTCTGATATATTTTGTCTTATCTCTATATATATATACTATATAGAGAGAGCACAAACGAGTGACTATATTGATGTTGTTAGAAACAAAAGTTTCTTATTGTGGGGGAAGAGTGAATCCATTTGGAAATATAAAAATGAACTTCAAGATGGCAGAGGAGTTAAGACATGGAGATCACCTTCCTCCCCACAAATACATCAAAAATATATCTACATGTGGGACAACTCCTACAGGACACTGACTGAATGCTGGCAGAAGACCTCAGCCTTCCCAAAAGGCATGAAAATACCCACGTACCTGGGCAGGGCAAAAGAAAAAAAATGAGACAAAAGAATAGGGATGGGACCTGCACCTCTGGGAGGGAGCTGTGAAGGAAGAAAAGTTTCCACACACTAGGAAGCCCCTTCACTGGTGGAGATGCGAGTGGTGGGGGAGAAGCTTCGGAGCCACAGAGGACAGTGTAGCAACAGGGATGTAGAGGGGGCAAAGTGGAGAGATTCTGCACAGAGGATCAGTGCCAACCACCACTCACCAGGCTGAGAGGCTTCTCTGCTCACCTGCCGGGGCAGGTGGGGGCTGGGAGCTAAGGCTCGGGCTTTGGAGTTCAAACCCCAGGGAGAGGACTGAGGTTGTGTGAACACAGCCTGAAGGGGGCTAGTGCAACACAGCTAGCTGGGAGGGAGTCCAGGAAAAAGTCTGGACCTGCCTAAGAGGGAAGAGACCATTGTTTCAGGGTGCAAGAGGAAGGGGGTTTCAGAGCACCGCCTAAATGAGCTTCAGAGATGGGTGCGAGCTGCAGCTATCAGCTCAGACCCCAGAGATGGGCATGAAACGCTAACACTGCTGCTGCAGCCCCCAAGAATCCTGTGTGCAAGCACAGGTCACTATCCACACACACTGCCCAACCCCTGACCCCGGGAACCTGTGAAGCCAGCCACTGCCAGGGTCCTATGATCCAGGGATAACTTCCCCAGGAGAACACACAGTGCACCCCAGGCTGTTGCAACATCACCCCAAGAGCTGGGCAGACAAAGAAGAGAAAGGGAAATTTCTCCGTGCAGCCTCAGGAGCAGTGGACTAAATCCCCACAATCAACTTGATGTTCCCTGCCTCTGTGGAATACCTGAGAGGCAACAAATCATCCAAAACTGTGGCAGTGGACTTTGGGAGCAACTGTAGACTTGGGGTTTGCTTTCTGTGATTGATTTGTTTCTGATTTTTATGTTTATCTTAATTCAGTGTTGCTTGTTATCATTAGTGGATTTGTTTATTGGTTTGGTTGCTCTATTTTTCCTTTTATTATTATTTTTAATATTTTTATTTTAATAATTTTCTTGTCGTTTTTAATTTACCTTTTTAAAAAAATTTTTCTTTTTTTTCCCCTGCTTTTCTTCTAAGCCATGCTGCTGACAGGGTCTTGGTGTTCTGGGCTGGTGTAAGGCTTGAGCCTCTGAGGTGGGAGAGCTGAGATCAGGACACTGTACCACCAGAGACTCCCTGGCCCAACCTAATATCAATCAGCAAGAGCTCTCCCAAAGATCTCCGCCTCAATAAGACCCAGCTCCACCCAACGGCCAGTCCAGTGCTAGACACCCTACACCAAACAACTAGCAAGACAGGAACATAACCCCACGCATTAGCAGAGAGGCTGCCTAAAATCATACTAAGTTCACAGACACCACAAAACACAGCACCCGAAGTGGCCCTGTACACCAGAAACACAAGATCTAGTCCCACCCACCAGAACACAGGCACCAGACCCCTCCACCAAGAAGCCTACTCAAGCCAGTGAACCAACCTCACCCACTGGGGGCAGACACCAAAAACAACGGGAACAACAAATCTGCAGCCTGCGAAAAGAACACCCCAAACACAGTAAGTTAAACAAAATGAGAACACAAAGAAATATGCAGCACATGAAGGAGCAAAGTAAAAACCCACCAGACTAAACAAATGAAGAGGAAATAGGCAGTCTACCTGAAAAAGAATTCAGAGGAATGATAGTAAAGATGATCCAAAATCTTGGAAATAGAACGGAGAAAATACAAGAAACGTTTAACAAGGATCTAGAAGAACTAAAGAGGAAACAAACAATGATGAACAACAAAATAAATGAAATTAAAAATTCTCTAGAAGGAATCAATAGCAGAATAACTGAGGCAGAAGAACGGGTAAGTGATCTGGAAGATAAAATAGTGGACATAAAGCAGAGCAAAATAAAGAAAAATGAATGAAAAGAATTGAGGACAGTCTCAGAGACTTCTGGAACAATATTAAACTCACAACATTTGAATTATAGGGGTCACAGAAGAGGAAGAGAAAAAGAAAGAGTCTGAGAAAATATTTGAAGAGATTGTAGTTGAAAAGTTCCCTAACATGGGAAAGGAAATAATCATGTCCAGGAAGTGCAGAGAGTACCATAAAGGATAAATCCAAGGAGAAACACACCAAGACACATATTAATCAAACTATCGAAAATTAAATACAAAGAAAAAATACTAAAAGCACCAAGGGAAAAACAACAAATAACATACAAAGGAATCCTCATAAGGTAAACAGCTGATCTTTCAGCAGAAACTATGCAAGCCAGAAGAGAGTGGCAGGACATATTTAAAGTGATGAAAGGGAAAAACCTACAACTAAGATTACTCAACCCAGCAATGGACCTCATTCAGATTCAATGGAGAAATTAAAACCTTTACAGACAAGAAAAACTTCAGAGAATTCAGCACCACCAAACCAGCTCTACAACAAATGCTAAAGGAACTTCTCTAAGTGGGAAACACAAGAGAAGAAAAGGACCTACAAAAACAAACCCATAACAATAAAGAAAATGGTAATAGGACCATGCATATCGAAAGCTACCTTAAATGTAAATGGATTAAATACTCCAACCAAAAGATACAGACTGGCTGAATGGATAAAAAAACAAGACCCATATATATGCTCTCTACAAGAGACCCATTTCAGACCTAGGGACACATACAAACTGAAAGTGAGGGGATGGAAAATGGTATTCCATGCAAATGGAAATCAAAAGAAAACTGGAGTAGCCATTCTCATTTCAGACAAAACAGACTTTAAAATAAAGACTATTACAAGAGACAAAGAAGGACACTATGTACTGATCAAGGCATCAATCCAAGAAAAGATATAACAATTGTAAATATTTATGCACCCAACACAGGAGCACCTCAATACATAAGGCAAATGCTAACAACCATGAAAGGGGAAATCAACAGTAACACAATAATAGTAGGGGACTTTAACACCCCACTTTCACCAATGGACAGATCATCCAAAATGAAAACAAATGAGGAAACACAAGCTTTAAATGACACATTAAACAAGATGGACTTAATTGATATTTACAGGAAATTCCATCCCAAATCAACAGAATACACTTTCTTCTCAAGTGCTCCTGGAACATTCTCCAGGATAGACCATATATTGGGCCACATATCAAGCCTTTGGAAATTTAAGAAAATTGAAATCATATCAAGTATCTTTTCTGACCACGATGCTATGAGACTAGATATCAATTACAGGAAAAAATCTGTAAAAAAAATACAAACACATGGAGGCTAAACAATATGCTACTAAATAACCAAGAGATCACTGAAGAAATCAAAGAGGAAATCAAAAATACCTAGAAAAAATGACAATGAAAACACGTCAACCCAAAACCTATGGGATGCAGCAAAAGCAGTTCTAAGAAGGAGTTTTATAGCAATACAACCCTACCTCAAGAAACAAGAAAAATCTCAAATAAACAACCTAACCTTACATCTAAAGCAATTAGAGAAACAAGTACAAAAATAAACCCCAAGTTACCAGAAGGAAAGAAATCATAAAGGTGAGACCAGAAATACATGAAAAAGAAATTAAGGAAACAATAGCAAAGATCAATAAAACTAAAAGCTGGTTCTTTGAGAAGATAAGCAAAATTCATAACCCATTAGCCAGACTCATCAAGGAAAAAAGGGAGAAGACTCAAATCAACAGAATTAGAAATGAAAAAGGAGAAGTAACAACTGACAGTGCAGAAATACAAAGGATCATGAGAGATTACTACAAGCAACTATATGCCAATAAAATGGACAACCTGGAAGAAGTGGGCAAATTCTTAGAAAAGCACAACCTTCTGAGACTGAACCAGGAAGAAATAGAAATTATCAACAGACCAATCACAAGCACTGAAATTGAAACTGATTAAATATCTTCCAATGAACAATATCCCAGGATGAGATAGATTCAGAGGTGAATTCTATCAAACATTTAGAGAAGAGCTAACACCTATCCTTCTCAAATTCTTCCAAAATCTAGCACAGAGATGAACACTCCCAAACTCATTCTACGAGGCCACCATCACCCTGATACCAAAACCAGACAAAGATGTCACAAGAAAAGAAAACTACAGGCCAGTATCACTGATGAACATAGATGCAAAAATCCTCAACAAAATACTAGCAAACAGAATCCAACAGCACATTAAAAGGATCATACACCATGATCAAGTAGGGTTTATCCCAGGAATGCAAGGATTCTTCAATATATGCAAATCAATCAATGTGATACACCATATTAACAAATTGAAGGATAAAAACCACATGATAATCTCAATAGATGCAAGAAAAGCTTTTGACAAAATTCAACACCCATTTATGATAAAAACTCTTAAGAAAGTAGGCATAGAAGGAACCTACCTCAACACAATAAAGGCTATAGAGACTTCCCTGGTGGCACAGTGCTTAAGATTCCACCTGCCAATGCATAGGACATGGGTTTGAACTCTGTTTCTGGGAACATCCCACATGCCATGGCGCAACTAATAAGCCTGTGCACCACAACTCTTAAGTATGCACTCTAGAGCCCCTGAGCCACAACTAATGAGCCTGCACGCCCTAGAGCCTGTGCTCCGCAACAAGAGAAGCCACTGCAATGAGAAGCCCACGCACAACAATGAAGAGTAGCCCCGGCTCGCCACAACTAGATAAAGTCCGTGTGCAGCAACGAAGACCCAATGCAACCAAAAATAGTTAATTATTAAAAAATATATGTATATCCAAAATCATTAAAAATAATAATAATAAAAAATAAAGGCCATATATGACAAACCCACAGCCAACATCGTCCTCAATGGTGAAAAACTGAAACCATTCCCACTAAGATCAGGAACAAGACAAGGTTGCCCACTCTCACCACTATTATTCAACATAGATTTGGAAGTTTTAGCCACAGCAATCAGAGAAGAAAAAGAAATAAAAGGAATCTAAATCAGAAAAGAAGTAAAGCTGTCACGGTTTGCAAATGACATGAAACTATACATAGAGAATCCTAAAGATGATACCAGAAAACTACTAGAGCTAATCAATGAATTTGGTAAAGTAGCAGGATAAAAAATTAATGCACAGAAATCTCTGGCTACACTAACAACAAAATAACAACAAAATAACAACAAAAAAAGAGAAATAAAGGAAACACTCACACTTACCATTACAACAAAAAGAATAAAATACCTAGGAATAAATCTTCCTACGGAGAAAAAAGACCTGTATGCAGAAAACTATCAGACACTGATGAAAGAAATTAAAGATGATACCAAGAGATGAAGAGATATACTATGTTCTTGGATTTGAAGAATCAACATTGTGAAAATGACTATACTACCAAAGCAATCTACAGATTCAGTGCAATCCTTATCAAACTACTAATGGCATTTTTCACAGAACTAGAACAAAAAATTTCACAATTTGTATGGAAACACAAAAGACCCTGCATAGCCAAAGCAATCTTGAGAAAGAAAAATGGAGCTGCAGGAATCAGGCTCCCGGACTTCAGACTATACTACAAAGCTACACTAATCAAGACAGTATGGTACTGGCACCAAAACAAAAATATAGATCAATGGAACTGGATAGAAAGCCCAGAGATAATTCCATGAATATATGGTCACCTTATGTTTGATAAAGGAGGCAAGAATACACAGTGGAGAAAAGACAGCCCCTTCAATAAGTGGTGCTGAGGAAACTGGACAGCTACATGGAAAAGAATTAAATTAGAACATTTCCTAACACCATACACAAAAATAAACTCAAAATGGATTAAAAACCTAAATGTAAGGTCAGACACTATAAAACTCTTAGAAGAAAACATAGGCAGAACACTCTATGTCTTAAATCACAGAAAGATCCTTTTTGACCCACCTCCTAGAGAAATGGGAATAAAAACAAAAATAAACAAATGGGACCTATTGAAACTTAAAAGCTTTTGCACAGCAAAGGATACCATAAAAAAGATGAAAAGACAACCCTCAGAATGAGAGAAAATATTTGCAAACGAAGCAACTGATAAAGGATTAATTTCCAAAAAACACAAGCAGTTCATGCAGCTCAATATCAAAAAAACAAACAACCCAATCCAAAAATAGGCAGAAGACCGATATAGACATTTCTTCAAAGAGGGCATACAGATTGCCAACAAACACATGAAAGGATGCTCAACATCACAAATCATTAGAGAAATGTAAATCAAAACTGCAATGAGGTAGCACCTCACACCAGTCAGAATGGCCATCATCAAAAAATCTACAAGCAATAAATGCTGGAGAGGGTGTGGAGAAAAGGGAACGCTCTTGCATTGTTGGTGGGAATGTAAATTGACACAGCCACTATGGAGAACAGTATGGAGGTTCCTTAAAATACTAAAAATAGAACTACCATATGACCATGCAATCTCACTACTGAGCATATACCCTGAGAAAACCATAATTCAAAAAGAGTCATGTACCACAATGTTCACTGCAGCACTGTTTACAATAGCCAGGACATGGAAGTGACCTAAGTGTCCACTGACAGATGGGTAAAGAAGTTGTGGCACATATATACAGCGGAATATTACTCAGCCATAAAGAGAAACGAAATTGAGTTATTTGTAGTGAGGTGGATGGACCTAGAGTCTGTCATACAGAGTGAAGTAAGTCAGAAAGAGGAAAACAAATACCGTATGCTAACACATATACATGGAATCTAAAAAAAAAAAAAAAAAGGTTCTGAAGAACCTAGGGGCAGGACAGGAATAAAGATGCAGACATAGAGAATGGACTTGAGGACATGAAGAGGTGGAAGGGTAAGCTGGGATGAAGTGAGAGAGGGGCACTGACATGCATACACTACCAAATGTAAAATAGATAGCTAGTGGGAAGCAGCTGCATAGCACAGGGAGATCAGCTGGGTGCTTTGTGACCACCTAGAGCGGTGGGATAGGGAGGGTGGGAGGGAGATGCAAGAGGGAGAGGATATGGGGTATATGTATATGTATAGCTGATTCACTTTGTTATACAGCAGAAACTAACACAGCATTGTAAAGCAATTATACTCCAATAAACATGTTCAAAAACAAAAATGAGAGGAATAAGTCTGTGGTATCAGACTGAAATTAGAAGAATCAGTATGAACTCATACAACTGTCTACTGACGTGGTCTAGAAGTGTTGCACTCAAGTAACAAGCAGAACACCTAACACCAAACCTTCATTTCGAAATAATATTTCCCATTAACTCGAAGGCATCAGGGCTCTTTGGGGAAATGAGAAATAACGGATTCAGGGAAAGTAAGGGTTCCCTGGAATATCTGTTTGTACCAGAAATAAAGGAAGTTGCTGTTTCCATCTGCCAAAAAAAAAAAAAAAAGAAAAAAAATCAACCAAACAACAACAAAACTAAAAACTGTTGGAAAGATGTCAAAAGGACACAAGGGCAGCTTGGGAGTTCCCTCTGCTAAATTGGGAAAAATTTGCAAGTAAAAATAAACACTGTCAGAATAGGGTTACAATACACTGACCAAAGGAATACAGGACAATGAAATGCGAGTGGGTAAAATCTCTTTACACAGAAATGACAACTAAATTATAAAAGAGATACAATAATTTAAAAAAAATCAAAATTGTAAAATGATCATAATACTTGAGTCAGACAAGAATTATCAGTGGATGATAAAACCATCGTGAGAAAGATGAAGAATAGGATATTCACGTAGTCTCATAGCGTCATCCCAAAGAATGGCTTTTAATCGCAGAGAAAGAGGTTTCTTTCCCATGGAGAAATCTGGTGGATACCACTTTCACAGTGACCAAACTCAACACTAATGATAGGGAGTTTGACCTGTTAGTTTGACTTCCTATATTTTCTGCTATGCTGCATAGAAACGGGAAAGACATCGCTATATTGTATCGTAAAAGAGAAAACAAAATTCAATCAATCTAATCATGAGGAAACAATCAAAGCCAAACCGACAGAAATTCTGCTAGACAACTGGCCTGGGTGCATAAACTATTTCAGTAGCACAAAAGACAGAGGTTTGGGAACTTTTCTTTCTTCCTTTAATATATTAAAGAAGACGAAGAGCCATGACAACTAAATGCAATGCATAATCCTTAATTGGGTCCTGGATCAAAACTAACACACCAAAAGCAATAAAGGATATTACTGGAACAAGCGGAATAATTTTAATATGGGCTGTAATTTTGCTACTAATATTATATTGATGGTAAATTGCCTCAGTGTGTGCATTTGTGTGATTATGTACGAGAAAGAACATTCTTATTCTGAAGTATTTAGAGGTAAAGTGTCACACTGTCTGCAAACTCATAAACACATATAAATGTAGGTGTCTATATATATATATATATATATTTAGAGACAGAAAGAGAGGGAGAGAAAGAGAGATGAGAGGGAGATGACAGATGAAGCACACATGGTAAAATGATAACAACTGGTGCATCTGGGAACATATAGATATTCCTTGTGTTGTTCTTGGAATTTTTCTGTAGCTTTTAAATTCTTAAGGGAAAATGTTGGGAAATTTTTCTTCTAGTCTCAAAAATTTAAAAGAATTAGATTACATACTGAAGTCACAAAGATACTCTCAATTATTTCCAAAGAACAGACATCTAGAATCTTGAAAAATTATACGCATATAATACTTATATGGGTATATTCATATATCTACATATATACATAAATATGTGCATGTGTGTATAACTAAGTTGAAGCATATATTCACAACACTAGTGGTAGTTATTGCTGGATGGTCGAAACAGTAATATATTTTATATTTGATGATTTTTAAATATTTTTCAAATATTCTATTGTGGATAAATTCACTTTTTTGATAACAAAGATACAACAAAAATACAATTTTAAAACAGGCAATTTAAAAGGCACCTGTTCTTGAGTTATTTTCTCCAAAAGTTAGTTATGCAACTTTTCCCATTATACTATTAATATACTCTACTAAGCAACTCATTAATCATGTTACTTGCCATTGCAGAGATTTTGTTCACAGATTTCAAGTTCCTCCCTTAATGTCAGATGGCTGTAAGTGCAGTCTCCTTCATTCCTCATAATAACTGATTTTCAGTCTGCCTTCAACATTTACATTGCTCATCTTGGAAAATCTTCCAATGTGTTTACACATTTCTAGTAAATGTCTCCATGGGAGAGATTAGAAAATGCTGTTTGAATATATACAATTAGAAATATCTGAGACAACTGTGGTGCTTATGAAGTCTGTCTCTGGGGTCAGACAAGCTTGTTTGAATTCCATATCAATCAATTAGTAACCTTTGCATCATGCTGGTTACTTAGCTTCTCAGATACTTTGCTTGTCATCAATGTCATGGTTCACTAAAAGAATTAAATGAGGAATTTGATAAAGTGCATACAGTAGATACTTAATAATTGATAACTGTTTTTCCCTTTCTGAAACTTGTCCATTATCAATACAGGAGTGCTGATGATCCTTCCATTTTTAAAACTCTAGGTGTTATTAGAAAAAGGATAAATTTCATAATCCTTCACCTAAGGATTTTAAAGTGTCACATGTGAAAGACAGCAAATTATTGTCTCAGCTATTTAAATATTCACCTCTGAAAATTTGGTGAAAAGAGAAAGTCACTAGAGAGTAAGAACCATGTTTCATTAAAATACAACCCTTCATCTGTGGGGAATTGTGCTGTGGGGATCCTAACTTGGGGGAATCACTTGATTCTTCAACAGTTGAAATTTAGAAAACATTTACAAAATTGGGTAAGATTTTGGAAAGTTTTTATCTGTCCAGGACTAAAAAAATTAGACAATTTATATAGTGAATTTTCCTAGAAAGTTTGTCTTACCTCCTAAGAAGTTTGAGAATACTATCTGTATCTTAGATAGCTTTTTCAATAATGGTTTTTCCACTCACTTCCTCTGGTGTATGATTTTGGAAGATTATGTTTTCCTTTTAAATTTTCTTTTGAGAATTCTCAAACACAGAAGAGAATTAAATATAATACTCTCCCATATTATTAATATACTGTTTGTATTCTTCCCTTATTTTCCTTGGTTCAAATTTTAAATTTTATTCTGTTGCGTGATTGTGAATTGTAGAACCAGAGTGGATACAAGAGGAGACACAGTAATGGAGGAAAGGGCCTGTGAAATAGCCTTTTGTAACATCAGAAATTTTCTGGAAATTTGAAAAGTGACTGCTCAGCTTTCTGGTTTGTTCTGAGTACAGACCTTAGGTCACAATTTCTCTTTATCTTGTGACAAAATTCGTGCCACTTCTTGCTAATATATTTCTGGCTTAAATTTTATAAGTAGAAGATTTTTGTCTAAAGTTCTAATAATAGATTGGTGATAGTCTAAGCTTTTAATATTATACACAGTACACTGTGTGTGTATACTGTAGTACAAAATTTGGATTCTGAGTTTCATAGAAATGCTTAGTGGTAAGTTAAAACTGTCACTTTTAAAATAAACTTATTATCTTAGAATAGTTTTATGTGTACAGAGAAGATGCAAAGATAGTACAGAGAGTTACTGTACTATCTTTACCCAGTTTCTTCTAATGTTAGTATCTTGCACCACCATGATGCATTTGTCACAACAAATAAGCCAGCATTTGTACATTTCTATCAAATAACTCCAGACTTTCTTTGGATTTCAAAGTTTTACCACTAATGTGAAGAAAAAATAATGTTCTTTCTTATAACTATGTTTCTTTAAAGATGGAAGGTAGTATCTGTTAAATCTGTAATATGACCTTCTATGAGCCAATGTGAAATGTTTTGAAAGTTTTATCCGTACAATTTAACTATGAGCCTCAGGCTTCTTTTTGGCACATTCCAGACTCCATAGGTACCCTTCTTTCTTCATGTATGTATTACAAAAAAGCTCTGAGCAACGGTTAAAGTAAATTTTATTCTTTTAATTCCCTTAAGAATTGGTGGTGAGGTGCCCTTGTGTCCATCACCCTCAGGATTGGATTTTGACAGCTGTCAAAAGATTAATTAAAATTGTTAGCATCCTTATTTCTAGGCAAGTGTAAACAGGCACAGAATTTGCAGAGTATTCTCCAGTTCTGAGTCAATGCGTGGATTTTCTCATAAAAGGAGAACTTAATTTGTAAATAACAGTAAGGTAGAATCGATTATGACTAACTCCTAGCAGTGGTTCAGAGCTGGTGCTTGTATCAAACTTTGCATAAATTAGCTAGCTGGCACACATACAGAAGTCTATAAATTAATATACATAACACTATTAGCTTCTCACAACAATACTCGCCGTTATATTTTACTGTCATCAAAGAAAAGGCTCAGAGAAATTAAGTGACTTGCCCAAGATCATACAGTTGAGATTTAACATCAGATCTTTTCTGTCTCCCAGATCCTTGTACTTTCTTACCATACTCCGTTGCCTGTCAGTCTAAGAATGCATAACTCCTGGCTTGATCTGTCACTGCCTTTTGGGGGTAAAAATAATCACTTCTGTTTTACGGTGTTTCCTCTTGTGCGTCGTCTCCTCAAGGTGCCAGAGTTTAGGTGCTTTGGATTTAATAAAGGATGTCACATAATTTCTCTAAAGTGGGTTATTACAAAAGTAATCAACTTAAAGCAGATTCTTTCCCTTATGCCCTACCACCTATGAATTTTGGCTATACAAGGCTTAATTGTTAGAGCCCACCTTGACTCTTTGTCACAAGAGCCCCCAGGCCCTAGGAAGGCCCACATTCACTGTTAAGACTCCTTATGAAGTAGATTTGGTGCTAGAAATCCTCCTGTGCTTGTTGATAGACTCAGCGGTCGCTCTCCCTGGTCCCTGGCTGCTATCAGTTAAGTGAATCCTTCTTTTTCACATCTTCCTCCACCCTCGCAGCATCATGTCATATGTCAGCTATTGGGAACAATCATTGCTTTTATTATTTTCCCAAATACACTTCCCCTTTGTCCATTTGATACGCTGCTCTTTATTTGTGTCTTTCCTGACTATTCCAAACCCTTGGCTCAGGATCTCAACGCCCCACATAATTCTTAAGGCTCCTTTGTTTGATAAACTTTTGTGAACATTATCATCCAGCTTTAACCCTAGCATTATTATTTTTTTTTCGTGGACACAATCTGGAATATGTGCTACATGTTTTCCCTCTGCAGTCCTGCTAGACCAGCATGGCCAGTGTAATCCCAGTCCAACTCAGCTGCAGGGGGAGAATATTATGCATCTCCTCCCCTAAATTCACATTAAGATGTTTTCAGCAGTGTTACTTACTAAATACACTTTTATTAAAAATAAATATGATGAAGTATCCAGTAAAACTTGTTATTTTCAGTCAAAGAGTATGGAACATTTTAGGGCTCTTGCTACATATTGTTTCCCAGAGGGTGTGAACAATTGTCACTGCTTCCAGCAGTATACAAGTGAATTCATTTTACTGCACCCAAACAGGCAATGTAAGTTAATTTTTAAACATTTCCTTATGCCAACTGTGTTTCCCTCATAACTCAGAAACAGTTTTGTGTGCTGAACTATCGAGTAGGAGATCACATAGGGCTGTCCCACTCAGACCTCCCTCTTCTGTGGGATGACTCTAATCTCCTATAGTTTCTCGTTAGAATCTACCTTTCTGCCAACACTTTCTGATGATTACCTTTACTGCACTGCCTGTCCAGTTTTGTATTTTGGACTTTGCTCTGTATGTGCTCTTAGATAACTCTCAGCTCCTCATTCTACTCTCTGCAAAACTAGCCTGATTAATTCCTAGACTTAACATGTTGGATTGCAGACTGCGTCTGGCAGCCTGGACTCAAGCTTCTCTTTTGAAGTGAGAGGAATCACTTTTTACCTCCTCTCCCTTCTCTCACTCTGCTCTGTGCCTAGAGAAGCTAACACCCTTGCATTGCTTTAACCAACTCCCCTTGTCTCATAGCTTTCAATTAGATGCAGGCAAGCGGAGACCCTGACAGAATATCGGGGGTGGGGAGAAGGAAAGTAAGGATGGAGTGTTTACTCTCTTGGCCCCCTCACTGTCCCTCACTGCCTGCTCTGTATAGGTTGGCAGCACCCCTCTACCAAAGTCCAGAGCCCTTCTCAGGTTGCCCTCTCCGTATAGCTATTTTTTTTGAGTTTTAATAACTACTTTCTCCCCTTGAACTTCAGGCCTAAGGGTGGTAATCACTCCCCACTGTCACCAGTCTCAAGGAACAACACCATTCTTGCCCTCAGTCCTGTTCAATCTTGTAATTCAACTGTTTTGTCAATATCCTCTCAAACGACCTGTTTTTGTGTGCTACCTTTTTCTTTGAGAATTATGACTTATAAAGAGGGAATTTAAATAGTGACAGAAGGATATCATTCCTAGAGAACATTTATTTGGATTTTAATAATATGCTTCTTGAGTTAAATCTGGTGTAATTCCTCATAATTGGCCTTCATTCTTCAGTATATCTGACTAGGCCATGACTATTAACTCAGTCTAATATTTGTCTATTTCCATGTTTTCTATGCTATGGAGACACTCTTTTTGAGGCTTAGGAAGTAACTTTTGAGGTTACATCCCTATAATTAGGTCTTAGCAGCTGAAGAGTAACTCAATGGAGAAGACTCATGGGGCAATTCCACTGCTACCCAGGGATAAACTTTAACTAGAATCTCAACTTCCGTACCATGTTGGGGTTTGGGGTAAGAAAGGTAAACAGGATGTTCAGAATACTTTTTCTCAGAAAATTCTATGCTAAGGACTAGCATGCTAGACATACGTCTTGATAACGTCTTCCTGAAATCTTGCTCTAAGGAAAATATGATAATCTCAGAATCTCAGTCTTACCAACACCCTTGGCCTTGTTATTTGTCGACAGTGGCCGTCAAAAAGTCTACAAATAACAAATGTTGGTGAGTATGTGGAGAAAAGGGAACCCTTTTACCCTGTTGGTGGGAATGTGTGTGTATATATACACACATACATACATACATATATATGTATGTGTGTATGTATATATATATATAAAATGGAATATTACTCAGACATAAAGAATAGGATGAAATTCTTCCATTTGCAGCAATGTGGGTATACCTAGAGAATATTTTGCAGAGTGAAATAAGTCAGAGAAGGAAAAATACTGTATGATATGACTTATACGTGGAGCCAAAAAAATAAAACAAATGAATGTATAAAGGAAAACAGACTTACAGATACAGAAAACAGACTAGTGGTTACCAGTGGGGAGAGGAAAGGTAGAAGGTGCAAGATAGGGGTAGAGGATTAAGAGATACAAATTACCATGTATGGAATACATAAACAACAAGGGTATATTGTACAGCACAGGGAATTACAGCCTTTATTTTTGTAATAACTTTTAATGGTGTATAATCTGTAAAAATACTGACTCACTAAGCTATATACCTGAAATTAATACCATATTGTAAATCAACTGTACTTCAGTAAAACAAACAGACAAACAGCAAGTTGCTGGTAAGGAAACAGGACAACAGGAACTCTCATTGATTGCTAGTAGTAATGTGAAACTACACAGCTGCTTTGGAAGATATTTCAGTGGTTTTTTACAATCACGCAACAGAATAAAATTTAAAATTTGAACCAAGAAAAATAAGGGAAGAATACAAACAGTGTATTAATAATATGGGAGAGTATTATACTTAATTCTCTTCTGTGTTTGAGAATTCTCAAAAGAAAATTTAAAAGGAAAACATAATGCAATTTTTCTGTAAATTAAAAACACTTCTATGTTAAAGTTCTTTAAAAATTATCTTAAAACAATTTTATTTATATTCAGAAATAATATTTCATGTGGAGAAAAGAATTGCTAAGTATAATAATATGGCACATCTATACATTTGGTTTATACCTGTTTTCATTTGTGAAGGAGACATTATTACTAATTTTTAAATTCTAATTGGGACTATATATATGAAACTAGATTATGAGCACAAAATTATCAATAATGATTATTTTTGGGTGGTTGAATTGTGAAAAATGAAACTTCATCCAAAAAAATTCCTGATCTCATAAAATGAACAAAAATTATCTGCATAACTAGTAAACAACACACAAAAAGTTATTGTAAGGAAAAGGAAAAACAATGTATCTATCAAAATCATCCTTTTTCTAAGAATTATTTTGTGTTTAGCAATAACACAGTAGTTTTTTAAACTAACCTTGTTTTCCTCCTATCTTCAGTGGATTCAGTTCTATTGCTACATTATAATATTTATAGGGACAGCCTTCCATTTCTACAGAAAATTTAATTACATACTAGCCCTGATAATTTCTCTGAAGATATATTTTCCCTGGGAGCTGTACAGAGTTTTCCATCATTCCCTCTAGGGATTCTAAGGCACATAGGCACATTGAACTTCCTCTTCTTCCCCTAGACCAATCATATGACTGCACATGTATGTGAGTGCACACACACACACACACACACACACACACACACACTCACTCACTTTTCTTTCGTATGCTCTTCAAACAGTGCCAGAACTTCAGGATGGTCTTTTTAAATGATTCTGATATAAGTTAACTAAAGGATATCCACGATGGGAGTAGATAAGGCATCTAACAACTGCGTGGCTAGCAGCAGTCCTTCAGGAGGCTGAAAATCTAAAAACCACAAGTCAGGGCTTGGTACTTCCAAGTGTAATAACTGCCAGGAGCAACTCATCTTTGGAAAAATCATTTCACTAGTAACAAGCTCAATTCTCAGTTACTGGATAAGTCAGTTTTGCTGAGTTAGCCATTTCTCTCTTTTCCTGATAGATATTATGTTTCATTGTTCTTCTGTGTTATTTGACAAGACCTTATTTCTAAATCATACTTTTAGAAGTTATGGTGGCTCTATTCCAAAGAAATAAATCTTTAATAATCACATTATTTTGGACTCACATTTCATATTCTGAAACTTCGAAATCTGATCAGTTTCCCAAGGCATATCCAGTAAATGTCTACTCTTCTAATTTAAAATTTTCAATGGATTTTTAACTTCATAAAAATCAATACCATTCTGAATATTCAATACTTATTAATAGTTATCCATTAGTATCTGTAAGAATGTTATTCATAAAAGTCAGACTAAAACAGGGGAGAAGGACTGTGGAGCTTTACTAAATAATTATTTTTCTCTTTCAGCTATCATGTATTGAGTGCTTACTATATGCCAAGCATAAGTGGTTTCCATGCATCATTCTCATCTGACAAACACCCTATTCTATAAAATATTAGTTTCATTTTACAAGTGAGGAAGCTGTGGGATATACAGGTTACAAACTCTGACTCAAGTTATACATAGAGCAAATGAAACAGCCAGGGTTTGGACCTGGAAACTTTTATTTCAGAAATCAAACTCCATAATTTGAAGGCTACAATATTGGTAACATCAAACAGAAATATAAAATAATGAATTACAGACTGATTTATTGAGTAGTCTTTGAAAATTTAAAAGCAATATTCAAAAGTTCCTTGGGATAAAGATCAAAGACAGGGATTATCCATATGGTGTGTAATCTATAAAAATGTAAAATTACTATGTTGCACACCTGAAACTAATATAATATTGTAAGTCAACTATACTTCAATAAATTTTAAATAAGGAAAGCTGTAAAAAAAATAAAAGGACAGTGATTATGCAATACTCATGAGTTTATGGTAAACGTTCTACATCAAGATAATAACAGATAATGCTAAGAGCTTTAATAGTTTTATTTTATTCAATTTTCACAATGGCCATGTGAGTAAGTTATATTTATTATATACACTCTATAGTTGCAGAAACCAAGGGTTAGAAGAGCTATGTGATTTCCCAAAGTCACACAGCTAGTAAGTGCCACAGACTGTAATTAAACTCCAGACAGAGATGGGAGCTCCCAACTTAATGCCTGTATTACACTGCAATCTCTCAAAGTTTAGTGCTATTGAAGGGATAGAGGCTATTTAGTGTATGCGTACAAACTACCTGATAAAACTCTACACTTAGTGAATAGCCACAGAAATCTCCTATGAAGAAACTTACAAATCAGCAGCTTTCTAGCAAGAGGAGTTACTATAATATAAAGATCTCTCTGAAAAGAAATTCACAAATCAAGCTAAATTTCAATATCAAGAATTTTCAGATTTTCAAAATTGTGTTGATCATTGCTCAAAACAAAAAAAAAACTAACCCAAAAAACAAACAAAAAACCCTGACAGCTAAGAAATTCAATTTAACTACCTATATTCATTAAAAAATAGTTGTGGAACTGTGTTTTCAGTTCCTTACCTCAAATGTAGTTGTTTTTTTTTTTTTTTGCAGTACATGGGCCTCTCACTGTTGTGGTCTCTCCCGTTGCGGAGCACAGGCTCCGGACGCGCAGGCTCAGCGGCCATGGCTCACGGGCCTAGCCTCTCCGCGGCGTGTGGGATCTTCCCGGACTGGGTCACGAACCCGTGTCCCCTGCATTGGCAGACGGACTCTCAACCACTGCGCCACCAGGGAAGCCCCTTAATGCTACTTTTCAGTCATTAGTTCATTTATTTATTTGCTCAACAAATAGTTTTAAACACTAAATAAATGTAAGGTACAGCGCTATCAGGGAGAAATGCCTTCAATGAGTTTATAATCTGGTAATAGTCTTTGACTAACAAAAATTAGGAAATAAAATTATATTTATTGAGAATACTGAGAAATATTCAGATTAATTAAAGTTGAATTTTAAGGAATAAATAGATCCTGAATAATTTAACACTATTATAGTTGAAACAAGATACTACTGATTATTTCTTTGTTGTTATTGTTTATGCTTTTAACAAAGATATCAGCCTCTTAAATAAAGGCAGTTGTAAAATATGGTAGAATAAGGTAGTTTTACTCTGGTAAATACTGTGGTAGAGATCTGTAATAAAAAATAATTAGTTGTCTTTGGTAGAAACTTTTATTATATTTGAGAGATAAGTCTTTTTTGTGAAAATTCCAATAAAAGAAAAAAAGCACATTTCAAACTATATTTTTATTGCTAGCTAGTTACATATTTAGAGTTTATTTTTATCCACATAATGTAATAGTACTTCCAAATTTAACATGCATCTTTCGATTACATAAAACAAATAACACTCCATTAACATGGTTTATACTCTAAATTATTTAGAATTATTAAATTATTAGCAGAAAGGAAAGCTAAGATAATTGGCTAGATTGCATTCTTTTGTTTTGATGGGACATCTTGCTGTGACCAGTCTGATGGTAAAGAATTCAAGAAACATCTCACAGGCAGAGTCAAGCATGGGAAAATGTTAAACTAAAAACAAAAACAAACTTAAAATTGGTCTACTGCTATCCAACCTGATCTTATGACAAAAATCAATTAAACAACCATATCCAATTTCTCATCCTGCTCAGTATAAGTATCTCATTAACTACTTTCCTACTAGAGTTTACTTGCATGTAAACTGTCAGTATCAGAGAACTTCAGAGAACGAAAAAAAAATAAATGGACCAAACTATGGTTTGCTAAAGGCATAGTTTTACACTCATTCTCTGAAAAAGGCAGTATCTCAAGCACAGCAAATTTTTCCCTACACCGGTTTATAAAATATATCTTTGGCTTACTGTCTTTTCTTATAGCCCCCTCCCAAATTTATAGAATATTATCAAAGGTTTCTATTTATTCAGCAAATTTTGAACAATCACTCTGTGCTAGGCACATTGCCATGCAGTGGGAATACAATTATGGGTACAATATAATCTCTGCATCCATAGTTTTTGGGTCAAGAGTGCTCATCAGGGTCATATTGTAAATGGGGGGTATCAGGAATTCACTCGCTCTAAAAATATGTGATTCTTCCATCCCGCCTAACTTTCTTCAGAAAAAGAAATACAGGGCTTTAAGTGATAGCTGATAATAAAGACAAAATTTCCCCTCTCTCTTTAACTTCCTAGTATTAGCTCAACTTCTAACAATCTAACTTCAGACATTCAGGGGATAAGAAAGGGGCAGTATACCTTGATTTATTCAGATCATAAATGAACCTTACACATTTTTCTTAACTGAAATATTTTTAAAGTATATTACCACAGAAGGAAATTCTCACATATGCTGCAACATGAATGACTTTGAAGACATTACGTTCAGTGAAATAAGTCAGTCACAAAAGGACAAACATTACATGATTCCACCTAGATGAGATATCTACAATAGTCCAATTTAGAGACAGAAAGTAGAATGATTGCCAGGGGCTGGGAGGAGGGAGGAATGGGGAGTGTTTAATGTGTACACAGTTTCAGTTTGAGAAGATGAAAAAGTTCTGGAGATGGATGGTACTGATGGTGCAGAACCACAGAACTATACACTTAAAAAAGATTAATGACTAGAAAACATATGAAAGAATAAATCTCACTGGAAAGGTAAATATATAGTAAAGGTAATGGATTAATCACTTATAAAGCCAGTATGGAGGTTAAAAGACAAAATAGTAGAAATTACTATGATTAAAATAATTAGTTAAGGGATACACAATACAAAATATGTTAAATGTGACATTAAAAACATAAAACATGGGGGGATAAAAACGTTGAGCTTTGGAATATGATCAAACTGAAGTTGTTATCAACTTAAAATAGACTGTTATAGATATAAGTTGTTATCTGTAAGCCTCTTGGTAACCACAAAGCAAAAACTACAGTAAATACATAAAAGATTAAGAGAAAGGAATATAAGCATACTATACAGAAAGTTATCAAACCACAAGGGAAGAGAGCCAGAAAAGAAGAAAGAGAGAGGAAATACAAAAGCAGCCAGAAAACAATGAACATAATAACAATATGTACATACTATCAACAATTACTTTACATGTACATAGATTAAATGCTCCAATCAAAAGATACAGAGTGGCTGAATGGCTAAAAAAAACTATCTATGTGCTGCCTATAAGAGACTCATGTCAGACATTAAGAACACACATAGACTGAAAATGGAGGGATGGAAAAAGATATTCCATGCAAATAGAAACTAAAAGAAAGCTGGAGCAGCTATACTTATATCAGATAAAATTGCCTTTAAAATAAAGACTGTAACAAGAGACAAAGAAAGGGGTTGCCGCCTAACGAGAAAGGCATCAACCCAATGAGAAGATATAAGATTTATAAGTATATATGTACCCAACGTAGGAGCACCTAAATATATAAAGCAAATATTACCAGACCTAAATGGAGAAATAGACAGTAATACAGAAATAGTAGGGGACTTCAAAGTCCCAATTATGTCAATGGATAGATCCTCCAGGTGGAAAATCAATCAGAAATCATTGGTCTTAAGTGACACATTAGACCAGGTTAACCTAACAGATACACACAGGACATTCCATCCAAAAGGAAAAGAACACATTCTTCTCAAGTGCACATGGAATATTCTCCAGGATAGGTCATATTTATTAAAACAGGTCTAAATAAATTTAAGAGTACTGAAATCATATCAAGCATATTTTCTGACCACAATGGTATAAAACTAGAAATTACATGAAAAAACCTGCAAAATCAGCCAATATGTGGAGGTTAAACAACATGCTATTGAACAACCAATGGGTCAAAGAACAAATCAAAAGAGGAAAAAAATACCCTGAGACAAACAAAAATGGAAATTTGTATAGAACCACAAAACCCTGAGTAGCCAAAGCAATCTTGAGAAAGAAGAACAAAGCTGAAAGCACCATCCTTCTGGATTTCAAACTATATAGCAAAGCTATAGTAATTAAAACAATGTGGTATAAGTATAAAAACAGACCCATAGATCAATGGAACAGAGTAGAGAGCCCAGAAGTAAACCCATGCATATATGGTCAATTAGTTTATGACAAGGAACCAAGAATGTACAATGGGAAAAGGACAGTCTCGTCAATAAATGGTGTGGGGAAAACTGGACAGCCATATGCAAAAGAATGAAACTGGGCCACTTTCTTACATTACACACAAAAAATTAACTCAAAATGGATTAAAGACTTGAACATAAGACCTGTAACCATAAAACTCCCAGAAGAAAACGGGTGATAAGTTCCTTAACATAGGTTAACAAAACGAAAAGGGAACCTGAATAGGAGAAAATAATTGCAAATAATATATCTGATAAGGCGTTAATATCCTAACTATATAAAGAATTCATACAAGTCAATAGCAAAGGAAAAACATCCAATTAAAAAATGGGCAGACTACCTGAATAGATATTTTTCTAAAGAAGATGTACAGATGCCCAACAGGTACATAAAAAGATGCTCAACATCATTAATCATCAGGGAGATGTAAATCAAAACCAAAACAAGATATCACTTCACACCTGTCAGAATGGCTGCAGTCAAAAAGTCAAGAAATAAGTGTTGGTGAGGATGTGAAGTAAAGGGAACACTTATGCACTGTTGGTGGGAATGTAAACTGGTGTAGCCACTATAGAAAATGGTATGGAGTTTCCTCAAAAAATTAAAAATAGAACTATTGTATGATCTAGTATTTCTACTTCTGGGTATTTATCCAAAGAAAATGAAAACACTAACTTGAAACAATACACGCATCCTCATGTTCATTGCAGTACTAGATACAATAGTCAAGATATGGGAACAATTACCTAAGTGTCCATCGATTGATGAAGAAACTGTGATATATATTTACACAATGGAGTATTACTCATCCATAAAGAGAAAAATGAAATCTTGCCATCTGCAACAACATGGACAAACCTCAAGGGAAGTATGTTAAGTGAAATAAGTCAGAAAAAGACAAATACCAGACAATTTCTCTTTATGTGGTGTGGATTCTTTAAAAAAAAACCATAGTATAACCTCATAGTTATAGAGAACAGATTGGTAGTTGCCTTAGGTGGGGAGGGGGGAGGGGGGGAGAAAAGGATAAAGGAGGTCAAAAGGTAAAAAATGGATAAAATGGTAATCTTTATGTTATGTATATCTGATCATAATAAAAAGTATATTATCACAAAATAATATACAATTTTCTGAAACCTCTGCAATGGTAAATGGTAGTGTTCCATATTGTACATGGTTTTATGACAATGATCACAGGTGGTTACTCTGTTCTTCTGCCCTTGTTTCCCCAGGGCTTCTACTGATTTCAAGATCATATATCTCTCTAATACCTTTCTCACATCTTGGTAAATCTCATCTAGGGCATAATAAGGAAATTGAATTAATGGAGAAGTTTGGTTGGTTAGTACTCAAGAATATATACAATACTGAAGAAACCCACAAATCTAAAGATGGACATATGCTACATATACTAGAGATCAAGTATCTGTGTGAAGAGAAGATGAAACAGGTGACAACGAACAGAGTTGGCATGTTCTCTGGTCCATTAAGTCAATGGAGAAAATAAACATGGTATTAGTGACAGACCATAAAAGTAATGCTGGTGAAAGTTAGTGTAGTAATTACAAACTTCATTTGAAGACTCCTGATGGAAATATTAATCCACTAAAAGATGAAAATTCATTGTTTTCTGTCCTTCGGTTTGATTTTTTTGTTTGCGTTTTATCTTTAACTTGTCTAGTTGAATATTTCATCTTTAGGAAGAGGAAGAGAGCAATCAGGATACTTCTTATTGGGAGTCAATCCTGTTCAAGAAGGAGGAAAGCACTGATGGAATGTAAATTACTAGGCACTTGCATCCTGGAACTTATTTATTTGTTCTTATGTCTGCATTTATGCATATCTTTTCCCCTTGATATGTATCTCCTATTTATTCCCATCTTACTTGATCAAATGGTTTCTCTGAACTTTCACACTCAACTCTCCAATTACATACTTAATGTCTTAAATTTTTCTGTCCTAGTAAAAGCTATCCATTCATTTTTATATTACTTGATATCTGAGTTCCTAAAACATAGCAAAAACTGCTACTATAAGGAGAGCAATGCATAGCTAAAATATTCCACTTGTTTTTGAGTAATTTGCAATCAAGAGGAAAATGTCATTCTTTCATCCATTTATCCAACAAATATTTATTGAGCATCTCCGTCGTCCAAGACACTATTCTACAATCTGGGGTGACAAAATTCCTGATTTTATGGAGCTTAAAAGGTACTGGAGGCATGGAAATAGATAAAAATGGATTGCATTTATAAAATTGTAATAAATTCTTTGAAGAAAAGTCAGGATAAAATATATAGAATAATAGGTTAATGTGATGGAAAGGAATTGATTGAAAGTGATAAATTTTCTGTTTTCTAATTCAATTTCTGCTTACCGAAATCTAACAAATGAGAATCACCTAATTTTGCTTTATAAATTCAATATTTCCTTTTTTCACAGATTACTTCCCTAATTAGACATTTTGGAAGAAGCATCCTTACAAAGTATTCTTACAGCTTCTTAAATTAAACATGCTTTCATATGCATATCAAATTTAAAGTAATTTAATTTACCAGAATTACCATTAATTTGGTCTACATTTGTAACACACAAACAGTAAAACAACCTGTTAGATGTGCATACATTTGTTTTATTAAGTTTTATGATGCTTGTGCAACCCTTCATTCCTCAAGTTACACTGGTCTGGAAGTGATAGTAAGATCATAACAATAATAATGACAGTAACAATAAATACCCAGACTCATGCACACATTTATATTGAGAACAGAAGCCATTTACTACCATGCAGCTTACTCTTACGGTAATTGAGCTTTAATATACCAGAGAAATGTTCTCCAGGAGGATAAAAGATGTAAAGAATGTCATTGTTCCTTCTAGGAACTTCCCCCAAATCCTATTTACATAAATAGCAAACCATTAGACTTTTCAGTAAATGTTATCAAAAACAGTTTACTCTGTAAGACTCTTCAAAATCTTTACATTACCTTATTCTGGAATAAGAGTAAACATTGATGAGATGGATTAACATTTCCAGAGAGTAAAAATAGTAAGTGCAAATGTATATACGCAGAAATACACACACACACACACACACACACACACACACATTTCCTCATTGAGAGTGCAGAGTGGTTAGTTAATAATGATAGAAACATGGACCAAGTTTATGAAGTCATTGTCTTATAAATAAGGATGTATTTTATTTTATTATGTGGGGTAAAAATCAAATGACGCATTTAAACCAGGATTTTGCTACAGGCTATGTAAAAATTGGTTTGTGGGCTGGGCTGAAGAGGAAAAGAGACTGGAAGAAAGATGATAGTTAAGGAAAAAAGATTCTGCTGGAATCCAGGCCCAAAATGATGAAGTTTCTATTTAGATATGAAGGAAATATGATACATCTGAGCAATAACTATGTGATTTTAGGTCGAGGTGGATGTGCATTAGGAGAAGAAAGGAGATCATTTTTAGTCTAAAGTTTCTAATTCCAGAATTTTTTGGATTGTAGTCTCAATAGCCAATACAGGAGGCATAGGAGATAAACTAATTCTTATGAGAAAACAGTTTAATTTTTGACCCATTATGTTTCAATTGTTCATTATGTTCAGTTTAGTCAGAAACACTAAGTAGCAGTTATATAGGTTAGGAGAGGATGTATTGTTACATACACAGAACAGACAATAATTCTTATATATTGACAAAGAAATTCTCTCCTTGATCAAACTCTAGCCAGACTCCCCTCAGCCCTCTTCTTGACTAGGCCAAAACAGTGGCTTATAAAGACTTGAACAGACACTTAACACAGTTTCTAGTAGCATCCCCAGGGTGCAGCCCTATTCCCTTTAAATGCCTGCCTGAGAAAAATCAAGGCTGCCTCAAGTATTTACGGTTTATTCCAGCCAACATCTGAAGAAAGGGCCCCTGCCTTCCAGCCTCTACGGAAGGGTAGGAGCCTAACTTCGATAAGCAACAGTTAGCAAACTCAGATAGGTTTCACATAGACAAACAACATCTTTTGAGTTTTTGTAATTTTTCACTTCCCTGACTCTAGTCAAGGCTCTGCCATCCTACCTCTATATTCCCTCGTTCTAGCTTTAAAACAATCACCTCTCCAAAAATCAGAAGAGCTCAGTTCTTTCTCCCTCAATTTAAATACTGTGATGCCTTGCATTGATAATATTCTCAGGGCAAGTAGTTAAAACACACTAATCTAGCATTTTGAAGATGGCTGCATTATCATTTGATTAGGTACACTCTCTTAAAGGAGGTCACTAAGACAATTTGAACCATAGCTAATCTCTTGGATTTTTAATTTTCTTGGTCTTCCTTTTATTTAGCCTTGCTCATCTCTAGTTTCTTGCCTTCCCAGTTTCTCTAGCATCTAATGCAATTTTTTTTTTTTTTGTATCCCGGTTCACAGATCACTTCCTCACTCTTAGATAAGACTAATAACCTAAGGTTTTAATTTCTTTGATGTACTCAAAAAACATCTTTTATGAGTTGGATCCAGGGTCCACAACATGTAAGTGGTGTGGTATGACCTGGGTCTGACACTTTACCTGATTCAGAGATAGTCAGGTGTTACTGGTGCCTGCTATTGGCCAACATATAAATATCATAACTATTTGTAGTTTATTAGGGGGAAAAAGCCAACAAAAACTGCAACTATTATACAGGATAGCATTATTATAAATTGTGAGTGTGTGTATGTGTGTGTGTCTAATATCTACTTCAAAATCATCTATGAGCTTGACAAGCAAGACTCAGAGTTTTATTTAGAGGAAGAATGAAGTAACTATTCGGGGATTTAAAAACAATGTAGGTCTCAACTCTAACATAACAGAAAATCCACAGATACAATGAGTCATTTTAACTTTTATGCACAGACTCCACAGCATTATTCTTCTCTTTTGTTTAGTTTTGTCTTTTGGTTTTCTTTCCAATCTGATGAATTTTCACTTTTATCCTCCATATTTTTAATTTTATTTTCTTCATGGGTTTTATCCCTTATTTCCTCTAATGCACTTTAGTTCACTTATAAATTTATCTACCCACTTGCATCTTAATTTTATTCTGTTATTTTTTTATGTCAGCCAATTCAATCATCATAGCTTTCTTTTACTGAGAAAGTGAAACTTTCCTAGGATTCAATCTGCTTCGTACAATAATTCATTGGGGGAATGTTTTTACCTTTAAGCCTGTAGCTTAGTGGTCCCTTTTTCTTTGGTCTGAATTATTTTTCATAATCTCTATACTTTTGTTATATGTTCTCTAGTTATTTTCAAATGAAATATCCAAATATCCAGATTTGTGTATGTTTTATTCCTCTCATTGTGCATGCAGGCATTGGCTGGACTCTTTTACTCAGATTAGCAACTAGAGAACAGGTTAGTGTCTATAATAGTTTTCAGACAAATTCTAATTTCTAGCCCAGAGCTGCCACACCTGCCTCACTTTCTAATTCTCTGATACCCTAAATAACATAATTCATTAGAATCTATATAATTCCCAAGATTTCATGCTCTAATCCTCTTCCTGACTCTGCTCTCACAAATATCAATGGAAGTTATCCTTTCTAGGCAATAATGTTTGTCAGCCTCTCTTCTACTGTTAATTGTTAAAGACATAAGGGGTACTATTAAACTCTGACATCAATGGTGTCTTATAAGGGGAGACCACACAAAGGTCAGGAAGTCAAAATTCAAATGCAAAATTCGCTACTAGTTTAACTTATCTGAATAAGGAGCAAAGACAGGACTCTCATACAAAAAAACTGTACATATAGAAGGTTAGGTAGAAGAAGGATTATCCCTATTACCTTACATCTATCTAGATGTTGGAGAACACATCTACTTGAGGTTCCCAGGTGAGCTGACTCTCTGGGCCCAAAAGCAAAGGAGATGGGTGTAGGAAGAGAAAAAGAGTGAAGAGAATAACTTTCTGTTTCATCCTGGTCTAGAAAAGAGAAAGCTGTTTTTCAGGCACAGTAAATTAATTACCTGGTGGTAAATGTATCTCCTAGAATTGGAGGAGAGCTAAGCTATCTCTTTTTCAATGAACAGAAAAAGGGGTGTTGCTTATTTGGCTTCCTGAAACTCTGGCATCATAGAAAATATAGCAAACATTTATGTCAAGAAACGTTGTTTATATTAAAAAAAAGTTGCGTGCTGATATTATTCTAAGTCATTAATACCTAAGAAATGTTAATTTTCTAATCTTTCTCTTAAATGAAGAAACCGGTTAACCTTCCATTTTCTTCATTGGTCAAATAAATGGGTATTCTAACACTTTACCACATGAATCCATTGCAGATATTATGGAACTAATGCTAAAATATGAAAGACATCTCCCTGGAAATAAATGGTTCAGGCACATATTGTCTGTATTTCTATGGTGATATAATAATTTTATAACACTGAATCAGCTCATCAGCAGCCAGTATTTTATTCATTGCAAAGAAGTGCACGCTGTAGATCTATGTGTGAACAACCAATTTGTCGGTACAGATTATCTCACAGGAGAACAAAATTGTACAGTAGCAAAATGAAAGTTTTTTTCCTCATTTTTGTGTCTTCACAAGAGATAGTTTTACCACTAATAATTATAATCACTAAAAATGATTTTTTCTTCATACAGTCTTGAAAAGCAAAATATTACATTAATTTGCTTAATTTTAGAATTCAGATATTTACATTCTTTACAAAGTATTTCGATTCTTCTACTACTATGGATTTATTTTTGGTCTTACTTATTCATTCATTCAGAAATATTGATAAGTACCTACTCTGTTTGAGACAATGTACTTGCAAGAATATGTAAGTTAGAGTAGCTGCCCCCATGGAGCTCATTTTCTATATTTTACAGAATTGGTATAATATTTACACTATGTTTTACAGTTCTTTTTAACATGATAGATTGTTTTAAATTATTTATATTGTAAAATATTACTTGAAAATATCATTATATAATATTTGTATAATGTTGCATTTGTAGATAAGTCACAGCATACTTAACCAATTTCTTATTTCTGGACAGTTTGGCTGCTCTCAATTTTTCACAATTACAATGGTGTTGCCAAGACAAACTATATGCAATCACTTTAAAGTACATCTGTTTTGTTTTGTTTTGGTTTTTAGGATACATTTTAGAGTCCAAGTTTTTAATCATTTAAAAACCATGTTATAGGGACTTCCCTGGTGGTGCAGGGGTTAAGAATCTGCCTACCAATGCAGGGGACACGGGTTCGATCCCTGGTCTGGGAAGATCCCACATGCTGTGGAGCAAGTAAGTCTGTGTGCCACAACTACCGAGCCTGCACTCTAGAGCCCGCGAGCCACAACTACTGAGCCCGCATGCCACAACTACTGGGTCCATGCACCTAGAGCCCATGCTTCTCAACAAGAAAAGTCACCACAATGAGAAGCCCAGGCACCACAAGGAAGAGTAGCTCCCGCTCACCACAACTAGAGAATGCCCGTGTGCAGCAACGAAGACCCAATGCAACCAAAAAAGAAAAAAAAAACATTTTATAAACATTGACAAGTGTACTTGATTGTCTAACTCAATTATTCTCTATATTTCTTGGTTGACTTGACTTAGTGCAAAAAAAGTGTTATATGTGTCATATTACATATATATAATTTTAATAATAAAATTGCACTGGGCAATTTAAATAAATTCTATAACCTAATCACCTTAAGTTGTTTCTAGATATTTGAGATATTTTATTCTCCCAGCTGAAAAAGAAATCTAGATGATCCAACTTTAGGTAAACGTTTATGTACGTAATTAGTTTCTAATCTATACCTTCACAACCCAGTAGTTCCTGAAGGTATGACAGTTATTAGAGCACAGTAATCAATGTTCATAACAATTGCCCTATTGAATGATAAAATTGTTTTCAGTTTATTTGATGTTAAGTTATGGATTATTTCAAAGCTAATTACTTGTATTAGCAAGCTATTTAAATATTTGCTGATTGTTTATAAAAGATTATTTTCATTCAAGACATTTTTCTGTCATCTCCATCATATCTTACTAATGGTTTGGAGAGTATGGGAGTACACTTTCCTAAATGTGATTTTTTTACACCTAACCCATGTGGATCAGAGTCTTCAAAGTCTTCAAAAAGACACAACAGGTGTGAAAGAATGAAACAGGGAGAGTGTAGCTCTAACCTCTGAATTATTAGCTAAAATTACTAATAGATTATAACTTTCATCTTTTTACTCATAGAAGGGGAAAACAATACCATTCTACCATCTGAGTTACATTGCTAGCTCAGGTCAGATCAATGGCAAATTTGAATGGAATATTTTATAACTGTTTCCATATTTGAATAGTTTCCAATAGTTTAGAACTTTGAATGTTAAATTATTCCTAAATAAGAAAAATGACAGAAACTCCACTCTAAAGTGACCCAAATTCATTAAAAATATGTTCACTCTGTTTAGTAAATGAAAATTTGAAGTGTTCACTAATGGTTTCACCTACCAAGACAAATTTATTCTTTGGCCTGGGTAATCACGGATTTATTAATTTAGGTGACATAGGCTAAAATTACCTGAGTTATGTAAATGATCTCAATCTTTGTTTCTGTGTGTATATAATATTTGATCTCAAATATTAATTGTAGTATTCAAAACTGTGAACTGTTTTCCATCAAATAATTACACTAAAAAATTATTTAACTTTTTGGTTCTTATAGATTAAACTCACTTTTAATTAGACAGTAATTATCTCTATGGTTTTAATATTATTGAATACTCACAAAATGTATTGGCCATTACACATTTCATCCTTTAAGGATAAACGGCTATCTGGGTAATTAAATGGGTAACTGATTTAATGGATTTCTACACTAACAAAATTAAATAACTACCTGGCTCTTAATTTCTTTATTTTTTAAAGATCAGACACACACAAAACTAGAACTAGCACCCAGGTATGAAGGATTCACAGCAATTTTCAAATAGTGATGACAGCTTGAGTGCTTATCATTCACCAGGCACTATTTCATTTTAACTCATACCTCTCCTTTAGGAAGATGAAGATGTGCTCCCCATGTTACGCATGATGAAATTTTGAACACTGAAAAATTACATAACTTGTTTCAGTTCTTTACATCTTGTATGACAAAGCCAGGATTTAAGTCCAGGCAATTAGACTTATAAATTCACTCTATTAAACGTCATATTAAATAGCATACTCTCTTATAAAATGTATATAAACTATAAGAGGAATAGTAACAGAAGCTCAGAAAAAGAGAGAATTCTTGGCTTAAATTAAAATTCTCCTGACAAAACAGGAGCCTCATCTAACATGCATTGCATACCATCCAGGTTTAGGACAATTTTGAATTCATTATCTTATATAAGCCTCAAAAAATTCTATAATAATTGTTTCTTCAAAATTAATAAAACTGGTAACTGGGATTTGAACCCAGGCTCTCTCCAGAATAACAGATCATCTTCTCTCTGCTACAATATTTCTCCTTATTAAACATAGTAAAGAAAGTGCTTGAGACTGAATTTTTTCCATGTGATGTCCCTCAAAAATATGGCCTAAGTTATTATGAAATTAACAAAGAAAAAACACTGTGTTTTTTTACTAGCGTTTCAGTGTTTAATATATATGTTATTAAGATACAGCTTTAACTGAATAAAATTTAGAAGTATTATTAAGCACTGGCTGAATTCTATGCTGTGTTTTATGGTATTAGCAAAAGCTTTTAATTTAACATATGGTGATAGCTATTCTCCTATTTTATCATGAATGTTACAATATTATTCATAAAACAATCAGCACTTCTCTGATAAAGATAACATAACTTTTTACCAAAAGTTTTAACATTACTATTTACCAAAACGTCACTGTTTCTTAACTACTTTATAAAAGTTAAGCTGGAGTTGTACACTCTGTTATTATTAGAGCAAACCAATGTGTCAAATGATGATAAAATAGGGACAAAAGTATAAAAAGATAAATTTCTATTATTGATTAGATGAGAAAATTCTGGTTTAAAATAATTTCAGACAATAAGTAACATTATCAGTAGTACAATTTAACCCATTTTGGAATTATAAGTGTCATTATATTTAATACATTGTATTAATTCATTTCAAATAAATGTTTTAAGTAAACATCATGCATATAAATCTAATGTTAATGGCAAGATTTTAGGCAATTTACATTTTTAATGGTTAGTAAATAATTGCAATACATTCTACCACTCTACATAATAGGAAAATCTGATCAATAGAAATGGCAAACTAATAACTATATTTTCCAGCATTCTGCTAATAAAATACTTTGGTAGAATAGTCTTTCTTATTGTATCAAAATGCATTGAATCCTATGGAAGTATTCACTTTATTTAATCAAGCAATTGTTACTGACAATGAAGAATAAAATAATGAAATAAGAACCCTAATTCAAAAAGATTCACCACTGTTTTTGCGAACACATAATGGGAAGTACAAAAACATTATGAATGCCTTCTCTGAAGTCTAGGCTCAGTTAAGAAAACAGTCTTCGATAAGGGAAGGTTCATGTTCAATATCAAAAGCACAGTAAAAGGCAGATACAGGGATAAAATTCAGACTAGCTGAATCTTAAGTTCTACTCTCTTTCCGTAACTATCTGAAAGTAATGTTTTATTGGTACAGTCTCTTGCCAAAAGATTTAAACAGAATTTTTGCCAATTATTTTGAAATCCATATTAAGGAAAACTCTCTTAGAATATCAGATGGACACTGAGTTAGCTCTAAGCATCATGCGAGGTAGCCAGATGTGTTGCTAACCATTCTCTTATAAACACAAGATAACGTTTCCAGCTTGCTAATTGCAGCAGAATTTGATGTGAGTAGGCATGGCAATGACCTGACTTAATTATGATTTTGTTGGATATAGTGCAGACCTCTTAATGCACCATTAGTTCCTTTTATATTCTTGTGCCAGAATTTCTTTGCTTTCAGTCACACACTTTTTCCAATTCCAGATCAACATGCCCTTGTGAACTTCTAATGCCTCTCAGAGATTGAGTCCTGAACTTCCAATATAATTTTATTGTTAAATCTGTTTTTTATTATTGGAGTATAGTTGCTTTACAATGTTGTGCTAGTTTCCACTGTACAGCAAAGTGAATCAGCTACATTTATACATATATCCCCTCTTTTTTTGGATTTCCTTCCCATTTAGGTCATCACAGAGCCCTGAGTAGAGTTCCCTGTGCTATACAGTAAGTTCTCATTAGTTATCAACTTTCTTCATTATACACTTCTACCTTTGCAAAATAACCAACCAAAATTTAAACTAAAAGCACTCACAACTATCAGTGTCCATAATGATTATAAACTGCTATACATTTAATGATTTAGGTGTTCATATTTTCCTACACATTTACTCCAATAATATATATAGTGAATTCAAGCATTTTTCTAACATTTCTGATATTTAAAAATAGAATGAAACTCCAGATAGGGTAATTATCAAAGGCACATGGTCTATTTTTTTCCTGAGAATTTGTGGAAGAAATATTCAAATTATCAAAAATGTGTTGCACTTTTATCTCATGTCCATAGAGGTTATAACTTCCCCCACTGTATAGAGGAGGCCAAGGGTAGTTAAATAACTTACCTAAGGAAATGGAAGAGCTCAGATTCACGCCAGTGCTGCCTAACCACTGAGCAAGAGCTCGTCAATGTGTATATTACATGAAAAAGCTCAATAGATCCCATTACCAATTTTCAGTTTGATTTCTGGCCAGTGATTTTAAGTCTAAAAGATTGTATTTAGTTTCTCTTTTAACATGGCCCCATAAGCTTTTTCTTCAAATCACAAAGACTTCATCTCCTCTCCCTCTCTCTCTCTCTCTCTATATATATATATATAAATATATAAAATATATAATTTCTAATAACTCACTTACAACAGAAAAAATATATTTTTCTAACATTATTATTTTACCACACAGTTAATGTATTGATGGATATAATTCAGAGAAAACTGCAAAATATTAAAGAAATTGTCTGAATCAGAGATATATAAGAAACTAAAGTAAAATAATCTCTGAAGTATTTTGACTAATCTAGTTAAATTTCAACTCTATAGTATAAAGTTTCCTAGGCACTATTGCCGCTATTATCACAAATTACTACTGATGAAAAATCTTTCATTTTGAAGGTAGAAGTAAAATGATTTGTAAGAGAAATAACTGGGGAGAGGACAAAGACAGAGAATATTGAGAAGATGAGAATTATAGAGCAAGTAATTGGCAGTTAATTTGAAAACTCCACTCTTTGATGCTTGATATCATTTACATTTTATACTGCAATACTTAATATTATGCATCAAACAGCCAACCAACCATAGCTAGCCTAACATGGTCAGATGGCTGAAGAAATAGGGCAAACAATTAAATAATTAAGAAAATTATGTGATGTTTTATGTGTATGTGTGCATGTGTGTCGTCTATACTTCTGATTCATCAAATGCTGAAAAACAAATTAGCCATAAAATATGGATTAAGCTTAGCAGTTGTGATTTGAATGGAGCATGACATCACAGTATTAACAATTAAAATTTTCAATAACTATTTCTTTAATCATTATATCTACTAAGGGAAATGTTTGGTGGAAGTTGAACTAACAAGCGTATTCCAAAACTTGAGATTCTGTGGGACTACTGCTAGACTCTATTTTATTCTCTCACAAAGGAACTATGTGGCAGGTTAATGAAACTTGCAAAGTCAGCTTGTTTTGCAAAATATCTATGCTTTAGGGCATGATAATAAAATAAATCCCTATCAATGTACTACATGTAAGTAGCTACTGAACTTATTTAATACAACTGTACTTCACAACTGTTGTCATCTTAAAATTTGTTATATTTTCTTCCTCTCACGTATTAGTGTTTGTTGACCTGAAGTCTTACACTGAGTTTTGGTTCAGACATTTTTCAGTTTTTATAACTGGTCTCCTTTTTCTTTTGGGAGGCAACATCTACCCTTTGAGTTAGAGATGCGTCCAAATATATACTATTGTACTTTAGTATCTTTTGTTTTCACTCAAAGACTTAGTGATTTTATGTTCATTTCATTCATTAAAAATGTTTCCAGGACTGTTTTTTTTTTTTTTACCTGTATTTACTTTTAGAGCTTTTATGGCTTTATTTTTGTTTTGATCTTTCATCTGTGGAGATTATTTTGTTTATTATTCAAGTTAGGGTATACTTTCTCTACAAAATGTTTACCAGTTATTCCTACACAATAATCTGAAGCAGATCTTATGTTTTCTTCCTCAGTGATTTAATATTCCGCGTCTTTCACATACAAAATTATCTTGTGGGGGACCATTTTTTAGCTTACCACACAAAGCTAGCACAGTTTAATTATTTCTGTCCATCATTCTTAATTTCCATATATACTTTTGTCTACTGTATTTCCTCCAGCTGATGAATTTGGGCATTTATATTTCTACTTCTTTCTTTTTTTTTTTTTGATTACCATTGGCACAGCAGATCTTGAGCCATCCTTATTTTTTCTCAACCTGGTTAGTTTTTACTTTTGTGGCTCTATTATTCTTTCTTTCCTTTTAGAGTATCCACCAAAAGAGAAGGGGGGGGGTCTCTCTTTCAAAAATTTATATTCTGCTGTAACAATGAAAAAAGTCTTTCAACTAGCAATTACTAAGATTTATTTTTATTAAGGGCATTTAGGTAAATGCATGCATGTATATACAAACACATTTGCAAACAGCCATTAATGTTTTAAATTTATTTACTGTGTATCTTTCATCCTAAAATAATATGTTAAAAATAAATATAAAATATTATCATACTAATGCACTACGACAAAAAATTCCTCTTGATTTCTTTTAAAACTGAAAGTAGCTGACTGTACTATTGATGCATGGGTAACAGAGAATATATAAGTAAAATTTATTTCTGATAAATAGAATTTAAGAAAAAAATTAATCTGACATACATTAATGATGCAGATGATAGTACTGTGCTTCTTATAAGTGGAAGGTGAATCTCATAGGGTCTGTAATTATATTTCTTTTATATGAACAAGTCACATTTTTTTTTCAATGTATGTATGGGTTTCTAACAGTCTATAAACCAGTATGTATATTGGTAAGTTTCCCTGACAGTAAATGCAATTAAGTCTCTCTCTCTATCTTTCACACACACAAACACACACTTTTCAATAGTTCATTTGCAACAAAATTACAAAGTAACTCATTTTACATGGTAAGAGGAAGGATATTGAAAATGTAAGATTTTTCTGATAAAAGGTTGTAAAATTGAGGGATTCATACCACAAGCCTTCCATGAATAGTAATTTTTCATGACACGGAGACTTTAGAAAAGAGTGTTTGTGTATAGAGATTCTCAAGCCAAAGAATGCATCAGATTCAGGGGCCCAGCTGCTGGCATTTACAAGGTGTGAGTTAGATCTTCTGAATGAGGTACTCAGGCCTTGAGGGTAGAAGTAATGAAAGCTTCAAAATAATCCCTTAATTAATGGAGCATATGTATGAGTTTTTAAATAAATACACATGATTATCTCCAGAATCTGACTAAATGGTCTAGAGTGAGTTGTGAGTACAAGTGTTATTTAAAGCTCCCCAGGAAATTCTGCTTCCAGAAAGATGGAGTAGAAATACTTTCCCCTATTTCTCCTGCTAATTATATCTAAAAAGCTTGAACATTTTACATAAAATATATGTAAGAAGACTCTGATATATATAGAGAAGGTGGCAGAACAGCTAGGGACATCAGGACTTGAGGACAGAAAACCATGGTGAGTTTGTTTTTCCGTTTTTGTCTTTGGATTTTGGCGGGGGGGGGTTGCCTCTGGAACCAAACAGGAAACCCATAAACACCAATGCAAAAAAAGCTCTAATAAAACATGCTCTCTTTAGCTAAAGGACCAGAAAAAGAGTAGCTTAGCAAAAGAGACAATTTTTAGATGGCTCCACTCCTACTTCTGCCAGCAACAGCTGAGTGGGAATCAAGACATCCTCCCTCACTAGGGTGTAACTCCTGAGGAGCCTTAGAAAATGTGTCTCAGAATTATTTCCCCATGAGTTGAAAGGGGCCAATATTTATCCCTTTATAATTATGTCCCATTAGTCGTGGGTAGCCCCCTGGGCATTGGCTTTCTTACGTCTAGACTGCACACGCATGCATTCCAAGCAGGTTCACAAAGTGAGGTATTTCTGCTTGTGATAGTATTAAGGTATTTGAAACCTACATGGAACAGACTGACATAAATGGACTTGAGTAAGAGATGGAGTCAAAAAGTATCTAAAGTAATATTTGAAATGTGTCTAATATATTATACAACCTATCAGACTTAAACACATTAATTGATGGGTTAAAATAGCATTTTCTGTGCTGTCCTCACAACTCCAATTCTTATGACATAGTGTTAAGGTAGGTGAAAAGAGAATGAGTTTTCAGTCAGAAGACCTGATTCTTCCATTTACTAGATACATTATGGTGAACGAGTTACATGACCTCTCTCACTACCATCTTTCTCATTTCTAAAATAAAGATTAACAGAAGCCCATGAGATAATATATGCTAACTGCTTAATACCACATTTGGTAATAAACAAATATTAATTCCTTTCACTTTACCTCTATTAATTTAGCAGCTAATAATAATCATATATTATATTCCTACGCTTTCTAGTTTATGAAAATTTAAACATATCATTCCATTTAATAACCATAATAATTCCGTGATGTTTCCAGAATAGACATCATGTTTTATAAGTGAAGACACAATGTAGTTAGTGAATGAACATTTGTAACTCAAATTCACATTTTTTTCTCTTCAGATACAGTGCCCTTTCCACTACATGATGCTGCCTCCTAAGAATACATTTTAGTTAATCTAAAATTTTGTTTATACTAAATTAAATTTTATAAAGCCTCTTTGGGACAGTAAGAATACATGCTGGAATAAGTCACTGATCTCATTCTTAGAGTATTGAAGAGTCAGAAATGATCCCAGGAATCACAGTCTTTGTTTTTGTGTTTTGTCTCGACGAAGGATGGTGCTTAAACCACGTGTAAATGAAATAGCCAATTGCCATGATGTTTATATTCTACAAGGGAACAAACTGTCACATTCTTCACTCTGACTTTAGAGCGCTAAAAGACCAACTAACTATATAGTGTCCAGCTACTTATGAATATTATAAATGTGATTCTGTATAATCTCAATCATACAACCCAACTTATATTCTGTCTCCATATTTCATACAGATAATATACCATATTTCACAAAGATTTGGTAATTACTCTTCAAAATGTCACACCACATCACCTTCAAAGGTGAGAGATGGAAAAAAATCATCCCTTCACTCCATTTATAACCTATTACAAGGTTGATTTTTCTTTTCTTTGTTCCTGTTCCTTTTTGATCTGGGTAGAAATAGACTGTACTTTGAGACTTTCATCAAAAAGATTCTCTTCAACCTCCTCCATCAGTTATAAAATTGTACTTCTATCTTTCTTGAAGAGTGATAGTTTCTAATATTGTTGCAAAAGCAGTCCTGATTTAGATACAGAAGGCCCTCTTCTCCTTTCCTTTGGAAATTTTGCTGTGAAATTACCTCCCCAGTTCTCTATTAATTGGTTCAGCAGATTTTTATCCATGCAGTCACACTGCTGATTTTGTCTGTCTTAAAGAGTACAAGAATATGGGAACATACTTCTATTTTTTATTTTTTTTTACTTCTTTAAAACTTATGGCACTAATTGTTTTCATATTAGAACATAGAATTACGTGCATTTGAAATTCATGTACACTGCTTTAAAGAGTGTATATTCTTCAGACATCAATCAACTTTTGAAGATGGTTTAATTTTAGCATCTAGTAATTTACACAGTTAAAAGCTATGTAAAGCAGGCACATGTCCTCCTACACATGATTTGTTTAAAAACAGAGAGCAGCTAACAACATACAACTATCACAATTATCTAAGAGCTGAGATAGCTATATTTAAACTAATTATTCTCTTGGTTATTATCTAGAAATGTTGACTATAACATGCCTTATAAAATGGTGTTTTGGTGTTAAAAATAGTTTATTTACTAACTATAACCAACACTTCATCTAAAGCAGTGATTTTGAAAACTTATTTCAACATAATCCATATGATTCCTAAAATCAATTCTTAGGATTTCTTAAAGAAACTAGATTTGTCTCTTGATATTAGTGATTTATTCTATAAAGTTATTATTCCTGTTACACTATGTTGAACCTAGTAGTTTTAATGTGAAAAGCAGGATAGCATTATGTTCTCTGTTCAGAAACAAAAGTGTTACCCTCTTCTATTCCCTTCCTATTCCTACTCCTTTAAGTATTATTTTGTGAGATAAAATCTTTTCCACTTATATTTAGGTGAAAATCCTAAAGCGTTTTTTAGTTTCTATCATGCTCTGGATCCTTTTCTTTTGTTATTATCTGTTTTGTAGGTTTTCCACATATCAGAATGGTTGGTGCCTTAGTTCATTTGGGTTCCTATAACAGAATACCATATACTGGGTCACTTACAAATATTAGCAATTTATTTCTTACAATTCTGGAGGCCATGAAGTCCTACATCAAGGTGTCAGCAGATTTGGTGTCAGATGAAGGCCTGATTCCAAGTTCATACGTGGCTGTCCTCTCCCTGTGTCCTCACAAGGCAAAAGGGGCAATAGAGCCCTTTGAGGTCTAATTTCTTTTAAAAGGGCACTAATCTCAATCATGGAAGCTCTACCCTCATGACCTAGTCACCTCATAAAGGATCCATCTCCTAATACAATCACATTGGACGTCAGGATTTCAACACGTGAATTTTGGGGGGACACAAACATTCAGTACATAACAGTTGGATTGATCCAGAATTGCTGTTGTGTGTTCTTGTTGAAATAGAAAAGCCAAGGGGGGAGATTCTTGAGGATAATGTTTCAGTAATAGTTTAAGTGAGGATTATGTGACTTCTAATACATGTAGAAGGAATTGAAAACAGAGGATGAAATTTTCAGAGAAAATTGAGGGACAAAAAGTTTAGAGAAAGAATTCATGAGGCTGAATTACAGCTTTTGTTAGAATGAGGGAGAAAGATATAAGGATTGTAAGTTGGAGAAAGAGCATGAGATTGTTTCTACTTATAATTTTTTTAAAATGGATTAGTTCTGGAGGCTAACAAAGTCCAGGTTGGTTAGGGCATGAGATGGAAGAAGAGTGATCATTCTTTTGAAGGATATATACCTTGATTCTACTTGAGAGCTGCGTAGGCTATGTACATGGTTATAGAAATCACTAAGAGAAATGGAGCGGGAAATTAAACAACAGTGCAGTTATTAATAAATGGAGTGGGGATGGGGAGAGAGACCAGGAGTTCAGTAGAGCAGAAATGAAGGAGATGAACTGTTGTATAACTTAATGACATTGATGTAAAAGGGGGAATGTTAATTAAGATAGCACTGGTTTGGAGGGAAATTGGAAAAGAATCCTAAAGTCCCTTCTTATATCTGCAGGAGATCAGATGCTCTTCTACATTGGGATGGTCTGTGGGGAAACAGTGGTCTATTTAGGGGGAGCCAAGATTCAACCAGGTAACAATCAGCAGTGTTACATGGAAATTTTGAAGATGTAGTAGTTCTATAGTGATCAACAGAAAGATTTGTATAGAGATGGCAAATTTTTCTAAGAGAAGAACAAACAGAGTAGTAATAGGATGTAAAACTGAGAGAGGAGAAATGAAGAGAAATTGTTGTTATAATTGTTTTTATAATTATAAAAGGTGTCTAAGAAATCCGAGATGGTTGAATTATCTGATTTCAAGTATTATATATCTGAAGAGCAAATGTTTTGAATAAGTGTTTATCCTGTTTAGGCCAGAGGTTTTATTTCTGTGGTTGACATTTTCTTTCTTGGAAAATACAGCACCCATCCCACTGCATGGGAGAATGCAACCTCTTTTGATGGAAGAGTTGCATTATAAGACAATAGGACTTAGTAAATTCTATCAAAAGTATTATGAACAAAAAGAATGGTAACAATAACAACAACAGAACAACAATGGTAACAACAACAACAACAAAAAGAATGGTAACAATAACAACAATAACAACAACAGTATGAATTACTGGATACCTTTTATGTTCTAAGCACTGTGATAGGCATGTAGAACATGTCATTTTTTGAAATACTATGTGCATGGTGGGAAAATTATCCATAATTTGTACTTGAGGAAACTCAGATAAAGAAAATTTATATGACATGCCAAAGACCTTACACCTTTAAAAACCCATAATTTTCATGTAATGTCCTCTTAATTTCCTTGAAGTTTCACTAAAGTTTAGGCCTTTTTTTTTTTTTTTTTACAGATAATATGTTAGTGTCTGGCTTTTACCTTCTATGGCTTGTCTTAGTTTGTAAAGTACCTTATGTTGTCTCCTGACAAGTGAGTGTATCTGACTTGAATCATACAAGATGGGGAAGGCACCAATAGGCAACAAAAGCATGTATGATTGGGTGGGTGAATCACACAGATGCTGTCCTCTGCAAAACTGGCCTTACCAATATAATCTTAGATTATTATTCAATTGTGTATTATTTCAACTGTTTTCTTAATAGTAGTAATGAATTGGAATTGAGCCAACCACACATATTGTTTCACAGTCCTTGTGAAAATCAACAGTCACAGGCATATGGGATGGTTAGAATATTCTGGGGTTAAGGAAACTTAGCAAAGCCCAGGAAAGTAAGCCAAGATTATTTTAGGGCAATAGATTAACTTACTTACAATTGTGCTATCAACTTCTATTATCCACTATTTTATGAAAATAAGTTTTGACCCCAATTATGGTTGGATGAGGAAATTCTTTCATGGTCAGCTTCTTAATGAAAGGTAGAAACTTTCTTTGCTTTAGTTGTGCTAAGAAAAAGTAAAATTATTGTTTTTTTGCCTGCCTTCAAAAGGGAAGATGAAGATTTCACTTCCTTATTTTCTATGTGTAGATCACCTATGCTTACAAAACTAGTAATATTTCATAAAAGGAAAAATAACGACATTTCTGATTTACTCACATCATACTGTATATTAGTGTCAAATTTCCATCACTTTAATCAATAGCTTTATTTTTTTTTCTGTTTTGAGAACACAAGTAGTTTAGGCAAGTTAACAATTATTTTATATGTTTGATATTTCTCTTTTCTCAGATCTTGTTTGTTTTTGATCAATAGAATTAATTACTTTATACATATTTGTATACTGACTTAAATGGAACTCAGAATAAAAACGAAGGGCCCACAAATCAGATTGTAAAGGAATGAAGAAGGACAATTCTGATAAATAAAATGGCATTGAAAATGGGGCATCCATATTCATTACTCCTAGGAGAAACTATGGTATAAATGACAAAATGGAAATAAAAATTGGCTAGGACAAAATGTCATAAAAGGGTTACTTGGTACTGCCAGATGCAGTTATTTTTATTGATGAACTGCCACCTGTTAGCAACAGCAATGTGTTCGATTAAATTTATATTGATATAATGAACTATTGCCCTTAAACCCTGGCCTTTATATCGTAAGTTACAAGGTGGGAATAAAGACATGACAAAATGGAAGTAACATTACAGCTACACACATCATGGTAGAATTAACATACATATTAAGTTACCCTAAAAAATTCAGATGAAGTGAAATCATCAGCCTGACTTCACAATAGGACAATTTGTAGACAGGACTAGATTATCATATTATCGACCACATAAGGTAAGGATGATGTTCCCAAATGACAGAACCTTCTTAACACATTTTCTTCTTAAAATTAGACTTGGGGATACCAACTCAGGTGTACTTTCATTGGAATTTTTGCAGAGATTATAAATTGAAATAGACTGCACCCAAACTAACAACAACAAAAATAGCTAAAAACTCTCAGGGATCAATTGAGAGACATAAAGACCACAAATACGCAATAGACAACTACCTAGCAAGTTAGCACAGATCTATGTTGGAAAAGAATTATATGTGTTTTCCTTTAGGTAAAATGGAAAAAACTTTAAACATTATCAATTATAATTGTGACATATACTAGCTGGATTTTATAAGAATTTAAGAGGTAATTGATGAGAAATATTTTTATAATTTTTAAGTGCTATAAAAGCATCAGCTTTTAAGAGATTAAACATGTTAAAATGGGATTTTGCACATGGTTGCAATCTTTCTTTGAGCAGATCATTTTCCTCTCCCCAAGAAATGTGATATTTGATTGCCAAACAATGTTATTTTTATATATTTCTATTATTAATCATAGTGAAAAAACACTGGAAGTGAATTTTCTTCAAAGGATAGGTAGTATTTTTTAAATTCCCTTGTGAAATATCTCGGACATCATACACAAATGCTATAAATTAAACAAGATTGATCTTTCTGAAGAACAGTTATTTCTTGGAAATCTTAAAATTTTTTTATCATGTTATTATTAGTATGAGGTCATTAATTCATAAATGTGCCAATTCACCAAATTGCTTGAAGCTAGAACATAAAGTTAAAGCCAGAAGTTGAACTGTTCAATTCCCATGTTGGAACTAAATTTGCCTTTAGTTTGATTGTAATTCTCAGAGAAAAGTATATTAGCCAAAGTGGACTCAATTAAGTTAGCATTAAATACTGTTTAAACCAGTGATTGTCCTTATCTAAACCATTTAACTTTTATATAACTTTCTACACAGTTAGACTCAAAATAGTATTTATAAGGGACAATTTCAGAAAGGTCTGAAGATGCAAGTATTCATTCCTCAGATACCCATATGGCTAATTCCCTCATTTTCTTCATTTCTCTGTTCAAATGTAATCTTATCTCTGAGGTTGTTCCTATGCACTCTATGTAGAAAAGCAACCCTATCCTTGCCAATCAACAGTCTTTATCCTTAATCTTGCTTTAAGTGTCATCACGTATTTGTTTTTTTTCCTCTCTCTCCACAAAAGAATGAACATTGCAGAAAGGCACAGACTTTGCCTGTTTAATTCACTGTATTTCCCCATCACCTAGACTAGTACTGGACAAATAGCAGTGCTCTATTAACATGTGTTGAATGAATAAATGAATCTTTAATAATATTTTCTGTTCTCAACTATTATATTTCTTTTTTTCACTCCTTTCCTTCTTGTTTCCCTGATATTTTTGCCCAAAAAAAGTACATTTATTTACCAGTCAAATAATCTTAAGATTTTTCAAAAGATTTATGAAATTCTGTAGCAATATTTGAAAAGGATAAAAGCCAGGCTGTCTGGGGGTGAACCAGGATGAGCCATCAGATCCCTCAACTTTTCTACAGTAAATTTAACCTATAAGATAATTGTGTGGCTTCCCTGGTGGCGCAGTGGTTGAGAATCTGCCTGCTAATGCAGGGGACACAGGTTCGAGCCCTGGTCTGGGAAGATCCCACATGCCGTGGAGCAACTAGGCCCGTGAGCCGCAACTACTGAGCCTGCGCGTCTGGAGCCTGTGCTCCGCAACAAGAGATGCCACAATAGTGAGAGGCCTGCGCACCGCGATGAAGAGTGGCCCCCACTTGCCACAACTAGAGAAAGCCCTCGCACAGAAACGAAAACCCAACACAGCAAAAGTAAAATAAATAAATAAAAGAAATGCATTTCCATTAAAAAAAAAGATAATTGTGAATGAAGGAAGACTTTGAAAAGAAAAACACTAGGGATTAAAGTGTGTTCAATGAAATTTTCAGTGTTTGATTATCACTAGTTGTCTTCTTATAATATGTAAAAATAATAAAAGCATATTTTGAAACAATGTGATGACCACTGTTACACTATAGCATTAAAAAAATTATTGTGGTAAGAATACTAAATGTGAAACCTCTGAACAAAGTTTTAAATGCACAATAAAGTATTATTAATTATACACACAATGTTGTACAGCAGATCACTAGAAGTCATTCATTATTCATCTTGTATAACTGAAATTTTATACATGTTGAACAGCAAATCTCCATTTTCCTCTCTTCTCAGATCCTGGAAACCACCATTCTACTTCTGTTTCTATGAATATGACTAATTTAGATATATCATATAAGTGGAAACATGCAGTATTTGTTCTTCTGTGACTGGTGTATTTCGCTTAGCATAATATCCTCTGGGTTTATCCACGTTGTTCCATATGGCAGCATATCCTGCTTGTTTAAGGCTGAAAAATAATCCGTTGTATGTATATTCCACATTTTCTTTACTCATTCATCTGTCAATGGACATTTGAGGTGTCTCCTTATCTTGGCTATAAAGAATAATGCTCCAAGAGTGCAAATATCTCTTCAAGATCTTGGTTTCAATTATTTTGTATATAAATCCAGAAGTAGGATTTCTGGATTATATGAAAATAATTATATTTAATATTCTGAGTACTACCCCTAGTATTTGCTTTTTTTTTTTTTAACAAACATTTTTAAGACACTTTATTCTGGACTCTTTTTGGATGTACCATGCGACAGGCAGGATTTAGGTCATCCACCAGGGACTGAACCAGTGTCCCTTGCAGTGGAGTATTAACCACTGGACCACCAGGGAAGGTCCAATACTATTTTCTTTAACATCTTTATTGGAGTAAATTGCTTGACAAGGTTGTGTTAGTTTCTGCTGTATAACAAAGTGAATCAGCTATACACACACATGTATCTCCATATCTCTTCCCTCTTGCGTGTCTCTCCCTCCCACCCTCCCTATCCCACCCCTCTAGGTGGTCACTAATCACCAAGCTGATCTCTCTGTGCTATGCGGCTGCTTCCCACTAGCTATCGGTTTTACATTTGTTAGTGTATATACGTACATGTCAGTCTCTCACTTTGTCACAGCTTACCCTTCCACCTCCCTGTGTCCTCAACTCCATTCTCTAGTAGGTCTGCATCTTTATTCCTGTCCTGCCCCTAGGCTCTTCATGACTTTTTTTTTTTTTTTTAGATTCCATATATATGTGTTAGCATACGGTATTTGTCTTTCTCTTTCTGACTTACTTCACTCTGTATGACAGACTCTAGGTCCATCCACCTCACTACAAATAACTCAATTTCGTTTCTTTTTATGGCTAAGTAATATTCCATTGTATATATGTGCCACAACTTCTTTATCCATTCATCTGTTGATGGACACTTAGGTTGCTTCCATGTCCTGGCTACTGTAAATACAGCTGCAGTGAACATTGTGGTACATGACTCTTTTTGAATTATGGTTTTCTCAGGGTATATGCCCAGTAGTGGGACTGCTGGGTCATATGGTAGTTCTATTTTTAGTTTTTTAAGGAACCTCCATACTGTTCTCCATGGTGGCTGTATCAATTTACATTCCCATCAAAAGCGCAAAAGGGTTCCCTTTTCTCCACACCCTCTTCAGCATTTATTGTTTCTCGATTTTTTGATGATGGCCATTCTAACTGGTGTGAGGTGATATCTCATTGCAGTTTTGATTTGCATTTCTCTAATGATTAATGATGTTGAGCATTCTTTCATGTGTTTGTTGGCTTTCTGTATATCTTCTTTGGAGAAATGTCTGTTTATGTCTTCTGCCCATTTTTGGATTGGGTTTTTTTTTTTTGATATTGAGCTGCATGAGCTGCTTGTAAATTTTGGAGAGTAATCCTTTGTCAGTTGCTTCAGATATTCTATTTCTTTATGATTCACTCTTAGTTGGTTCAATATTTCTAGGAATTTATTCCTTCTAGTCTAATTTATTGATCTATAATGATTTACAGTAGTTTCTTATGACCTTTTTTTATTTCTGTGGCATCAGTTGTAATGTTTCTTTCTTCATTTATTATTTTTTAATTTGAGTCTTTTTTTCTTAGTTATTTTAGCTAAAGCTACTTCCATTATTTTTATATCATATTTATCAAGAACTATGAAGTGTGTGTGATTTTACAATACACTACTAGCAAACTGATAAGTTAGCCCATTGCTACTTTAATTATGCAAACAGAAGACATGAGAGTTCTAGGTAAAAGATAAAAGACAGTTTATTTCTCATAGCATTAATAATATCCAGTACCTCAAGCCCCTGTATTTCTATGGGGTGATAAGACAAAAGCGAGATGATGCCAATATATTCAGTGGTATGCGTAACAGAAGAAAAATCCTGAGCTTAGAAAACCCAATTATTTTATAATGGGCAGTGAGGATTTTTGTCCTTGCCCTAGAAAGAACACTGTCTTTATAACACTCAACAGGAAGCATCCCGGATCTTTGTTCCAGAAGAATACACTCTCTCTGGTTGTTTTCTATACAAATATCCTTGAATATACAGTCTGGAAAAGATGACAATCTATGCCTCTGTTTGCAAGATATGCAGAAATTCAAGAGACCCACGGCCAACTGTCTCACAATAATTTCCACCTATTTTTTCTACACCATCTTGAACTTGAGGTGAATTTTCCCATTAGTACAGCACTCCTTCAGCCACTTAATTAAACTGACTGACAGAAGCTGAGGAAAAGTCCACTTACCTTGCCTCAAATAGCACTTAATTAAGACTATTACCAACAGGAATCCAAGCATCAAGATGAGGCTAACTTGTAGCAATGACCTCAACTCTTCCCCTTAAGATCTCCTACCCCAACTCCTGGACCTGGCAAGCTGAACTAATCCTCCATCACCATAAAAATTAGTATGTGCTTTAGAAAGCCAGATTACTTTTCTCTTTAAAACTCTACTCTGACCTTCATTTTTTTCCTGAGGCATTAATCCTTGTATAGCAGGGGATGTTAGCAGTTTCACAGCTTCTACTTTCACCCAAATAAAGAAAGCACAGGTCAATTCTATTTTACAGAACAAGTCTGACCAGTGAGCTAAAGCTAGCCTGAATGCCTTCTACAGCCTAGGTAATGCCATTGATTACTTCAGCTAAAGTCAGGGACTCATTATAGCCCCTCTTTGGCTCCCATGAACCACTGTAGGGGGATTTAGCAAGTAATGTACTCAACCAAGGGATCATTATCTTTATGATACAAGATCTTGTCAGTCTAACAAGAGAATCCAGGTGGCAGAACCAGCCTTAAGTTTGAATTTTTGAGCCCTTCTTTGGCTGTCTTTCCACATAGAGTACTCCAACCAGACTAGTTCAGGGTTGCTATTAGGGGAAAAAAAGCAGCAGCATGCCCAGAAATAGTGCAGGATTCTTAAAGTTAGGCTATATAAAACCTACTCTTTTTTATATTGATCATTATCTAGGAAGTGGTCTAGAGGAGATGATCCTTTTCTGCTGGAAGCAGCCATATTTAGTGGCCAAACTACTTTACTAAGGGGAATGAATCAGAAGGAAGTTAATGAGGTATAGTGGAAAATACTTTGAGAAAATTTTTGAGGTAGTCATTCCAGTGCTAAATTATATCAGATGTCTGTGGATGATAAGAATCAGGGAAGGTTCATTGAATAGCTTGTCTCAGTCATTTTTTTTTTTTTTTGTGGTACGCGGGCCTCTCACTGTTGTGGCCTCTCCCGTTGCGGAGCACAGGCTCCGGACGCACAGGCTCAGCGGCCATGGCTCACGGGCCCAGCCGCTCCACGGCATGTGGGATCTTCCCGGACCGGGGCACGAACCCGTGTTCCCTGCATCGGCAGGCGGACTCTCAACCACTGCGCCACCAGGGAAGCCCTCTTAGTCATTTTGAGTGCCTTTTTCTCACCATTGTCAGAGTGCAAAAGGTCTGGAAAGCCAAACAAAAGGTTCAGCTTAGTTTCAATCACCAAAAGAGTGTGGCTATATTGAGTTAATCAAACCAGAGTATGCCACTTCTTAATCTGAAAAGTGTCAACAGTGCTATCAAAGCAAAAAATTTCAATGGACAAAGTTAAACATGTAAGAAACACTTAACTCAAGGCTACAGCAATAGCAAGGAGAAATCAAAACACAGTCTAAATTCAACTCTACAAAAACAAAGGACAGGAGAATAGGGTCAGGGTGTCCTAGGCCATTTGTGTTTGCTAATTGACCTTACCCAAAGGAAAAGCAAACTTTGTCTCAATAACAGAAAGCAGTTTTACAACTTGGAGTGCAGTGTTCACTGAAGTTAGGTTCTTATCTTCGCAAAGAGATAGGAGATAGGGAGCTATCTTCCTTGATTGGTTATATTTCAAGGGAATGGCTCCTAGGTCCTTGAGAAAGAGTCTTACACAGAAAGAGGCTTTAAAACATTTTTACATCTCAAAGAGGCAGAGAAAGACTTTACAATAACACATTTCTAAAGTAAATACTGTAAGCAAAGGGAGGGGAGGGACTTCTATAATTAGGCCATCTGGATTCAGTAAGGGCCAGGGTAAGAAGGAGGCCAGGGAAGGCAGGAAGAAGGCTGTCTAAAGTTTAGTCAAGCCATCTTGATCAGTGGTGACCACCACCAATAGCCCAGGAATTGGCCAGAAGTCTGATGTAGTCATTCTACTAGCAGGGGCCAGGAAAATGGATTATGCTAAATCCCCCCTCTCATAGTGATATGGGTCAAATTTGGGCTGGAGTTGCATGTCTGGCAATGCAGTGGTATCCACTGCAGCAGAAACATAGTTCTTTTCTTTGTGCCCAGTATACTATGGTGCTTACGTTTCCATGTCTGGTATAATGTTAGATCTAGACAGCAATAGTGACAATCCGAGTTGTGTGGTTCAGTCAGCAACTTGATTCTGATGGGTCTCATCAGGAAACACAGCCTTACTGTGGGCATGTACATGAGTGGTCCAGAGAGTTCAATCAGCAGCCATGATTTGTCTCAATCATTCCTGGACCCCAAAGTATTGCTTTATTTTGCCAGTCAGTAGTATTCCAAGTAGGGCACCAAATAGCTAAGCCACCGTCAACAGTTCAAGAGTCAATAAAATATCAAAAGATTCACTGACGTGACTACAGGATTGTGTTTTGAGAAAAGTCTTGAGTTATTCCCACTGAGCAGAACAAGTACATCTATTTTCAGTTCTGAATAGCTTGCATTAGGCAGAACTGCATCAGCCTAGTAGACATCATTGGGTTTTGGCTTAGCTGAAATACAGTGAAACAGTCCAGGCATTTAGAGGAACCTGAACTGAGAGCCCCAATGAGCTGGTGTTTTTTCCTTAAGTGGGTGGAATGGGGAACAAAGTTCACCCTAGACTGAGAGCTACTCTTTTTTTTTTCTTAACTTGACAAATATTTAAATCATTACTGCCATTAAGTTGCAGCATTTTAATATACACACTGAATGGAAATATACTTTTTCATCCTTGTTTTAAATTAATTATTGCCAAATTAACATCCTAAGACTGAACCAATTTGCACTTTCACTAACCACATATGAGTTATTATGTGCTCCTTTTTTTAAAACTGCAAAGCTGAAGTGCTGTTAGGGTCAGGCTGGCTGTGTTCTTATTTACTATTTCCACTTGACAATTGAGTCTTTTTAGTCATTTAATCCAAGCTGACTCTCCTCAAAATGGAGTATCAGGTTAGAGAGTCACAGACTTCCATGGATCAGGTATACAAATTCAACTTGAATCCAGTAACAAGCTAAGAGCTGCTTTTGAAAATGGGTTGAGCTGATAGCTGTGTCTGGAAAGCAACAAATTCACAACCCCAAGCGACACTTTGAGGTGAAGACAGCCTCCCTTTGCCAGAGGCTCCAATCAGCCATGTCACCGAGTTTCAGAGACTAGTAGTTCAAAGGGGTCATTGGGGTAGCTGGGATCCAAAGGCAGAGAGCATGTCACAGTATACTTGACAGCTTCTATTGCAGCTCCTTGGTGTGTGTCTTACCGAAAGGATGGATGCTGGTTTGAATGTTAGCTGATATAAAGGATCAAGTAGGATGCTCAAGTGAGGCACATGATGTCTCCCACACCAAGAGTCCAATAAGATGCTGGATACTTCTTAGTGGTTGTATAGCTGAAGAGATAACAGTGTTGACCATAGGAGGTACTGAGTGTTGTGCATCTGCCTACATAGCTCCAAGAAACTTTTTTCAGCTACTTGCCCCTGGTTTTTGTTGGAATTTATAATCCTTCCCTTTTGGCAAATGTTTGGTAACACTGTTGTCACAGCTGTTGAGACTCATGCTTCTGACTTAGCAGTCAACAGGCTATCACTTATATAGTGAAAGCTTCGAAATTCTGAGTGTAGAAGTACTGTGCTAAATTTTTACCTATCCACTGTGGCAATGGTAGGGGAATTTGTTACTAATATAGAAATACTAATATTTCTCTACTTTTATCTCCTCTGACACTTTTAGCATAGGGAAGTACAAGCCCAGAACACATCAACTCCTTGGATACATTAAGGTGAGAATCAACCCCTGCTAGTAAAGAGCTCTACCTAGGAGATTATTTTTATTTCTCTTTTTTACCGCAAAGTTTGTTCAAAACACATTGTTGAAGTTGGGCACCTCCTCCTCCCACTGTTAAGATGGTGGCTAGAGTGCCTCTATCCAACAGAGCTATAAAAGTTGGAGTCCTTTCCCTCCCTGAAGTTACCCAGCATACTTGAATGATAGTATTTGGCCATTGGCCCTCCCTGGGGACAGGACATCCACTGCCCTATCCCTAATCATTTTTTTCCTGAAAGCGGCTGAGGTCAGGGCAGAAGGTATGGGAAACATGGGGCACGGGTGGCCCAGTATGGAAAGAGAGTGAATCTGCATACGCAATGCACATTTACTTTTAGTTCCAGAAACCATTCACTCACTCAGTCATCAAACTTCTAATGTTGTTAGTCTATACAAAGCTTTGTGTTGAATAACAAGGTCTTCATTGCTGACCTCATTTATTTCAGATTAGAGGACTCCTTTTCCCAGCATCTACAATTACACTGTTTTGGCTCTAGCCATGCTGTTTGCAAACCCACTGTCTTACTAACAGCCCTTTCTCTGCCTGCACAGAAGACAGTGAGCAGCACAAGGCACCATTTTGGCAGCTTGTTTCAATACTACCTCTTGCTGTTCAGCTTCTAAAGTTCATAAACAGGTATGAGAGTAAGGGGCCCCTACTTCCAATCCCCTCCACCCTTGCCCACCATTTAGCTGAGTACCAGATACCAAAGAATTTTCTCTTATCCCCTAACATTGTCATGGAACCCTTGTCTTTCCTCTTCAAAAAGCCATATCTCCTCAGCATCATATATCCTCACTGCCATAACTGTTAAGGACTGTGAAGCATCTGAGATTTTATCTTACTTGCAACCTGATGAATTTACCTGCCACAGTTTCATGGATTCTGGGACAAGACCACTGGGTCAGAGAAGGATTCATGGAGGTGACACAAATGAGCACAGACAGATATTTGTACACATAGTTGGTTGTAATGCATAAGAGGATCCCTGACCTTAGGAGACCTGAATCTATTATGTTAACTCCCCACATGGATTCCATAAATATTCATTGGTAGCTTTGATTTTTAAATTTCTATTGTCTTCCTTTGAGGTGACTGGGTCTTTAACCAGCTCTGAGTTGACTTGTTCTACCTTCATTAATCTACAGCTTGAGGTTAGTGCAACTGCAACATAAAAGGGAATAGCTATCTGTATTTGAGGCCACATTATTATCAGGGTATTGTCTACACTGTCTATGATTACTTTAAAAAGCCTTAGGGATAGTAGCAACATGTGATAATGTCAATTATGGCGGCCTCTCATTATTTTTCAAGGATAGTGATGTAAGTATTCCCTTAGGAAGGCAGTCACTTTAATCATTTTTCCAGGCTTGGAGACTGAGGCTTAGTGACATCTCAGCATGATACAATGCCATGCTGTGGCAATCTGGATGGCTAAAGTGAGTGCTTCAATAGGTCATTATGAAATAGAACATAGAAAAGAACAAAGCTAACAGACTCTTGGGGAGCAAACCAGAAAGCACGTCAGAATGGAAAAGAAGCCACTTCTGTGACACTTGTCAATATTTTTCCAATGAGAATTTATCATATTAAAAGTCTGGATTTTTATACAACCACAGTATTCTGCCACAAACAACACAAAACACCTTGGAAGTAGCATTTTACGGGAGGTAGAAGGCCTTTTTCATCTCTCATTGACAAAGAATCTATATCCTTGTATCAAATGAATATTGTAGAAGCATAGGAAAACAAGCTCTCATTGTCTCATTGCTCTGCAATGACATCTTCTCTACATTTTGGTTGTTGGAAATTCTTTTTCGAGTCAATTATATTATTGAACAATATTTCTGCTTTCTTTACTGTTGATGTTTTGACCCTATTCTATTCTACTTATTTATTTATTTATTTAACATTTTAATGAGAAATTAGAGAGGCTGATCAGGGGTTGCTAATATATACCAATGTATTAATTCTCAGCTCCATAATTATATATTTTAAAGCAAATTAAGATAAACATTGTTTTATAATTTTAAGAGTTTCTCAGTAGCCCTTGAGAATGCCCCTTCCTGATATCACAAAGAGGATTAGATGTCATTTGCACTGGGATATGATACCACAAACATCTGCTACCAGCAAATACCTTTAAGTTTCCATGGAAACAGCCTTAGTATATAGACTGGAAATATTAAATGTACATCAAACCTAGCCTCCAATCTCCATGTTCATTTCTGCTGGGGCAGAAGCCTACCAGACACAGGGATCTGTTCAAGGTCACTCCTCCTTAGGAATGGGAAATGGGATCAGAAATTCTGGTCCCTTGATCTCTAGCCTGCTGTTCTGCCTGTGGAGTCACACTGTCTTCCAGCTGTTCTTCTACTAGTGTGTCTCTCAAGAACAGTTAGTAGTTTCCCTAGGTTCTCTGCTATATATACAGAACAATTAAAGAAAAATCTCTCCATCTACAGATGAAAATGAGTTCTAACTCCCGAGAGAATATTGTGTTGGTGCCAATTTCTTAGGTAATACATTTAGATAGAAGAATGTCTGAACCACAGAGCACACTGGTGGCTTTACTACTGCACAGAATTTGTACATATAATAACCAGCATTGCTAGATTCAGACCACAAGCCCTGGCTTGAATTCCAGCCATTCAAATCTGTGTGCCTGTAAACAAATCTCTTATTCCCGAAGAACCAGTCTCACTCGCCTGTGAAACGCAGTGAGAATAATATGACATTGTAAGCTTGCATTATGAAGGTATTGTTGACTAAATAAATACAGTTTTCTTGACTCTCTGAGCATGTTCTAAAAATGATGAGGTCACTGATTATGGATTATTCTTTATGATTACTATTGCTTGTTTCAAGTGATATTTCTGATAGCTTTAGAAGCAGTTAGTATGCTTTTAGTAACAAGGAGTAATAAGAATTTTAAAAACTTAATTCAAAGTGGCTTTAAAATTCAATAAATTTATGTCACAAAACAAGAGTTCCAGGAGGAGGTCAGCTCTGAAGATGGTTAATTTCATACCGGAATAAAATTGTCAAAATCCCAGGTTCTTTACATTTTTGCCCCCTGCCATCGTTTTCCTTTCTATCAATGCAAGTTCCAGGGTCACATCCACATCTGAAAAGATGCTGTTTGCTTGTTTTAGGATTGAGGAAAACTTTCCCAAATGCCTCCCACTGCTTTGCCCTCATGTTACATTCCCTAGGGTGAGTCACAAGCATGGGCCTAAAATAATAATTGACAAGGGAAAGAGCTGCCATATATAGTATGGTGTATATCTACTAGCCCCATCTATATCCCCTCCTTCTCCCCATGCTGGCATATGACTAGCTTCCAGTGAAGAAGAAGGTAAAAATCTTGACAAATTAAAGTCCTATCTGGAAGAAGAACGGAGGAGTCAAATATTGGACTACAATCAAGATAGACTGCAGTAGCTAAAAACAAGATAATAATTCTTCAGATGCAGTTGATTAAAATAGGAGGTAAGCTTGAAGGTAAGATTTGCATGAAGAGGCTTAGTACGTTTTTCAATATAAAAATAAAAGAGCAGATGAACTTTTCCTTATTCCTCCTGTTAAGTACAAGTAAAAATTCTGGACATTATACACAAAACAAATATAAGAAGCCTCAAAGGTGGAGGGAGAAAGGCAGATTAGCTAGCAGATTTAGGATCTGAGAAATGACAAGGAGGTGAGTTTCTGGGTTTTCTTGTTGTTTTTTATTTTTAATGTTGTGTTAGTTTCAGGTGTATAGCAAAGTGATACAGTTATACATATACATGTATCTATTCTTTTTCAAATTCTTTTCCCATTTAGGTTGTTACATAATACTGAGCAGAGTCCCCTGTGCTATACAGTAGGTCCCTGTTGGTTATCCATTTTAAATATAGCAGTGTGTACATGTCAATCCCAAACTACCTAACTATCCCACCCCCTCCCCACCGACAACTGTAAGTTCCTTCTCTAAGTCTGTGAGTCTGTTTCTGTCTTGTAAACAAGTCCATTTGTATCATTTGTTTGTCTACTATATACACCTCAGACATAGAGCTGAAGACTGACAACCAGAAATGTCAATGGGTCAAATTGGGGGAAAAATTTAAAAAGACTACTCTCTCTATCCAAAGGACCAGGAAAGGTGGTAGGCTAGCAAGACAAAAATGTTTCAGACAATAAGCACTTTATTTCAGCCCACCGCAGCAAATGCCAACTGGGGAGACCAGAATTCCACCCTTATGAGGCTGTAATAAGGTACCCCTATAGCCCCTATCAGGGTGTTATCAGAGAGGACCTAGTTGGGAGCTGGGACTTTCAAACCTGCTAGCTGGGAAGGAACCCACTCCCGCCCATGATGTCAGTGGACACCAAGTGGGGACCCAGGACTTCCATCCCCATTGGACAGTAACAAGGTGCCTCACCCCTTTCCCACTGTGATATTGTCAGGTGGAGATCCAAGACTTTACTATTGCCTGGAAATAACAAGGCAAACCCAAACATGGTGTCAATGGAGTCTAACTGGGGAGCCAGAATTGCCATCCCCATCTGCATAAATGAGGACCCCAAACCCTCTTTCTTAATGGAGGCCAAATAGTGAAGCTAGACTTTTACCTCCACCTGGCAGTAACGAGGCAGAACTGTGTTAACAAAAAATATAAATAAGATACAGACCAAAAAAAAAAACCTAGAACTAAGTGTCACATCTTATACAAAAATTAACACAGGGATATATGTATACATATAGCTGATTCACTTTGTTATACAGCAGAAACTAACAACATTGTAAAACAATTATACTCCAATAAAGATGTTAAAAAAATTAACACACAATGGATTACAGGTTTAAATGTAAAACATAAAACTGTAATACCTTTAGAAAAACTAAGAATAAAACTTTTTGGTTCTAGAACTAGGAAAAGTATTCTTAGAGTTGATATCAAAAGCACAATCCATAAAAGGAAAAACTAAATATAATGATAAATAAATTCTGATAAATATAATGCTATCAGAATTTAAAAATTTGCTTTGTGAAAGACCCTGTTAAAAGCATGAAAAGCTAAACTGCAGTGTGATGGATGACATTCGCAAATCATATATCCAGCAATGGACTACTATCTAGGATATATAAAGAACGCTCAAAACTCAACACTAAAAAAAAGCAAATAATCCAAAACAATCCAATTAGAAAATGGACAAAAGACATAAGATATTTCACTGAAGAAGATAAATGGGTAGAAAATAAGCATAGAAAAATATAGTCATCATAATTAGCCATAAGGGAAATGACAATTAAAACCATAATGAGATATCTTTACGTGTATTTTAAAATGTTAATTTTTTTTTAAAAAGTAGTAACACCACCAAATGCTAGCTACGATGTGAGGAAAGTAGATTGCTCATATGTATTACTGGTGAGAATGCCACAAATCCTACAGCCTCTTTGGAAAATTAAACATTCTACTTTAAAAAAATTAAACATGTGATTGCTATATTTATGGGATTTGTCCTAGAGAAATGAAGACTTAAGTCCAATTAAAACCAGGGCATGAATGGCTAAAGCATATTTTTTTTGTAAAACCCCCAAAATAGAGTCAACCCAAATGGGCTTCAACAGGTAAATGGTTAAAGAAACTGTAATACAGGCACACCATGAAATACTGCTCACCAGTAAAAGGGAATGAGCTATTGCTATAAATTACAACTTAAATGAATCTCCAGCTAACTACGCTGAGTTTAAAAAGACAATCCACAAAGGTTGCATACTGTATGATTTCATTTAATATAACATTCTTGAAATGACAAAATTACAGAACTGGAGAACAGTTTAGTGGTTGCCAGGACAGTGTGGGGTTGTGGGGAAGTAGATGTGGCTACAAGTTAGCAACCTGATGTCAGTATCCTAGTTTGACTGTATTAAGGACAATATTCTGGTTTTGATATTGTACTATAGTGTTACAAAATGTTACAATTTGAGAAAAATAGGTAAGGAGTACATGGGATCTCTGTGTATTATTTCATATAATTGTGTGTAAATTTATAATAATCTCAAAATTTAAAAATGATTAAAAGATGTTTAGGTATATTTTAGCTCTTGTTAAAAAAATAAATTGAGTAATACAGTAACAAAAGTTTATTTACAGGGCTGATTTTTCTAAGAAATTAGAGTATTGAGAATGAAAGACATAAACATAATTCCAAAGTTAGTACTTATGTAGTTTTGGGAGACTAGTGATGTGATCAGAATGATGGATAAACTAGTGGAAAGCATTAAAAGGTACTGATGAAGTAGCTAAAGAGAAGGAATTACTAGACCTATAGTGTATTAGAATCTAAAACTGGGATCAATAATCTGTGAGATTACAGAAGACAAAAATCAATTTAAGAAACTTTAGGAAGCAAGATTTTACATATTCAACAATGGAATCTAGCTAGAAACACTTGAAGCAGTCTCTTGGCAACTCTCTTAAAATAGAGTAACATGGAAAAACATGAAATCCTACAACACAATAAAAATTAAGACTAATTACTAATGCATATTATTTGCATCTCGATGAAATCTCCTAATGATAAAGGGTAGATAGAGCTAAATTTGGAGACCCAAATGAGTGATTCATACTGGTACCACCCATTAAGAACTCAAACTGTATAGAATTCAACTTACCAATAAAGTCTGATGGGGAAAAAAAATCTAACTATCAATCTACTGATCTATTTATCTATAGATCCATTGATATACTGTTTATTTATTGCCTATATATTTATCTTTATTTCTGTAATTAGATGTTCATATTTCAGAGACTCAAAGTTTATCTCATTAAGCATCCATCCATCCATCCATCCATCCATCCATCTATCCATCTTTCCCTTTTATGGCTGCATATTTATCTCACCACTTTTCTGGATGAGTATCTTCATTAATGACAATGTACAGAAATCATAAACTAAGGATGTTTGTGCGTGTATATTAAGTGAGGAGAAGCTGGCAGTAGTACAAAAAAGAACAAACTATTGGGAATAGGCAAAAGAACATTTATGTTAACAATATGCCATTGGAATTATAGTTTTTCTTGGTTATAACTGGTGTCTCATTTCAGAATGGGTTGAGAAGTCCTTCACCTTTTTACAGCAGAGCTGCACTAAGTAAATGTTAGAAACTACATGTGGCAAACATTTTTTGCTGACCTCTGACTTGAAATTAAAGAGGTGTATCCATTATTACACTCAGTGAAAAGTGAATTGAACCAGGAGAAACCTATACACCTGTGGACAGAAATGCCCTCATTTCATACAGCAGAAAGAATATGGAGTTGCAGCCTAAGTCAGGACAGTCAGGATAACTCAAGAACAACAGGAAGAAACATCACACTGAAGACTCAGAATGAGAGAATCAATAACTCAAAAAATAAGGTCCTACACAATCTGGATTTTTTTTTTTTTTAGAAAGGAAATGGTGTCTTAAGTAAGTGAGGAAATACTTGGGTCCTATTTAGAGTAAAGATAGGGAATTACAAGAATGAAATAGATTGAACTGAATAGATAACAGAATGTTGTGTAAAGTGAGATGAGTACAATAAAAACAATAAAAATGAAATAAAATTAAATTAGGAAGCTACAATAAAAGAATTAAAATTCACGTGGGATGTAATAAATAGTAGAAGAGGCACTGCAGAACAATGAATCAATGATGTATATAGTACAAACTAGAAAAGATCCCTCAGAGGGATAGAGTGATATAAATTCTAAGAAGGAAGATAATATCTGGAAGAGAGATGTATGTAATTGATGTATATGATGAACTGCAAGAATAATTTTAATAGAATTAGCAAAAATAAAAATATTTAGGAGATATAAGCTCATATGTTATCAGGTATACAAATTTAAATGGCTTATTATGTTCCAGAGCAATGAGTGTGAAAAAAAAAGTTGTCAAATAAAAATAAAAATTAAAAAATGTGTTAACTAAAAGATGTGTAAATTAAATTTAAACAAAGGACTAAGAAAGATGGAAGGAAGGTTAGATGGAAAGAAGGGTTAAATTAGTTCCTATGGTAGCTGGCCTCCAAGATGACCCTCAACAATCTCCATAGGCTGGTACTGCCATCCCTTTGCAGCTTCCTTCCACATTTACCAGGGTTTGTCTGTGTGATTAGTAATAGCATATGATAGAAGCGATGGTCAGCCACATCTGATACTAGGTAATAAAGGACTTTAGCATCATTTTGGATTCTTTTCTCTCTCTCAGTGGGAAGCAGCTACGATTTTGTGAGCAACCCTAGAGAGAAACCCACGTGGTGACAAACTAAATGCTACGACCAACTGCAGAGAGAAACTAAGAGTGTCAACAATCATTAAACTGAGTTGAAAGCCCATCCTCCTGCTCAAATGGAGTCTTGAGAAAAATGTAGCCGTGGCTGAAACTTGACTGCAACCTTGTGAGAGACTCAGGCAAAACGAATCAGCTAAACAACTCCTGGATTTTTGACCTTCAGAAATTGTGTGAAATAAGAAATGTTTGCTGATTTAAGATGTTTTGGGGGTAATTTGTTATGCAGCAATAGATATTCAATGCACTTCTCAATTGGTTTTATAAATACAGCATCATCACTAAAATGAAAATCTAACAAAAGTAGATTTTTTAAGCAAGTTTAACTAATTATATAAATTAAAAATTAATCAAATGTTGCAGAAATATAGTATCACGCTAATAGAATACGTGATCATATAAAATAAAGAACCTTTAAAATTTGTTATTAATGTAATAATTATAATAAAAACAATGATCTTCATAGATACCAAATGATATTTGCTGAAATTTCACAAGCATTTTTGATTTAAAAAGAAGCTCAACATGAATTAGAGGAATATACTCAAAATGAGGTGCTATACATGTATTTTCAAGCAATAGCTGCATCTGCATCATGTTTCCTGATGACTCAATGGAGGTATTTCCACAAGAATTGAAAAAAATAAAAGAGCAGCTTGTTATCATTATCACTTAAACAATATTCCAGGTGTTCTATTTAATTAAAATAATAAAATTTTATTTTAAAAAATCTTTCTAACAAACACTGATAAGAAAATTATTACTGGGTGTCATACAGTGTCACAGGTGCATTATAAATACTGATACTTTATCCTCATAACAACCCCATAAAATATGTACTGTTAGAAACCTCCATTTTACAGATGTGAAATATCAAAGAACTTGAACAAATTATCCAAGATCATAGAGCTGGCAAGCAGTGAAGCCTTCTTTCACAGTATGCATTTGCAATTATTATACCATGTGGCAATAATGAGGGTAAATTTAAAAATACGTGAGAGAATTAAGAGAGGTTTTTTTTTTTTTTAATGAGGAAGATACATCTCCAGGAAAGAGTGGGCATAGATAAGGAAAAGAGTAAAGGGAAATCTCATAACAGAAGCAGTGTAGTTGGCCTAAAAAGCAATCAGTTTGGATTGCAGCAAAGGATAGAAGGCTATTTCAGAGAGCTCGCTGAGAATGAACTGATCCCACAGAGTAGATGCTTTGAGTGAAGAGACAGAATACATGAGATATTTAAAAAGCATCTAATTCTTCATTCAACTAGGGGGAATAAAAAGACATTAGGAAACTCAGGAATCTGTATAAAAAGTTACACTCAAATACAGGCAAACTAAATACCAGTGTGGTTTTAAGTAATTAAAATCATAACCTTGATGTTAGAAGCCTTCTACTTGTAGAATATCTGGAGAGAAGGAACTATTATCCTATCACAATGCTTGGCTGGGCAATATAGGTATTACTCCTATGTTTAACTATAATAATATAGCCACTGCTTATTGGTTTTCATGAAAGCACAGAAGACATTATTGTGACTGTAAAATACAAGATAAACACAGGCTTAGGTCAAAAACCTTGGTAAGTAAAATCAGATTGTAGCTGCCAGAAAGTAGGAGATAAAAGGAGAGTGAAAAATGGAGGAAAGCTTGGGATTGCTAATATTCTCATTTTACTTGGAGAAGAAATGAGATACTGAATGAAATTGATGGAAAAATAAGTAGAGATCGAGAGCTTATTATTAAAATGAACAAAAGTCACCAATCAACAGAGGAAATAATAATATAACTATCAGTTTTTAACATGAGGAAGAAGGAAGAAACAGGAAAATATAAGTGACCTAAACTGTGACCCAGCACAGTGAGACAAGAATAGTTATTATTTAAGGTTGATGAATAAAGAAATAGAGAAAGAATTAGTTTACATAGAGTCAGACTGGTAACAATCAATCAAAATGCATAAAAAGGTGACTGGTGATTCTTCAGGGAGAGCAGATTACATAGGCAGAAATGGAGCAAACAGTTTAAATCATTAGCTTTTTAGAATCACTTGATTTGTTATCACTTTTATGAACTTTCGTAAAAAATACTTTTAAAAGGTTTGAATCAAAAACACCATAAATAAAAATAACTTGCAAGCAATAAACTGGAAAATAATGCCCAGCACAGGAGAAATAGTTAATATTTTTAACATGCAAAAATATTTTTGCTAACCAATAAGAAAACAGTAAGAGTGTAAAGTAATATTGAAAATAAATTACACATGAATATGAAATTGCTCAACCTCACAAAAAATATAACATTAGAAATTACAAATACAACTTTATCCTAACATTAACAAAGATGAAAATGAATGGTTAAAAATCAGTTTTTCAGACGATGGGTATAAATGAACACCCTCATTTTAAATTGCTAACTTTAATCCAGAAGTCAATGTGGAATATGAATCAAAAACCTTAACTTGTGCACGTCCATAGATATGTTGAATTTCTTTGGTTTGGTCCTTATGGTATAATCATGCACATGAAAAATGTTTATGTATAAGAATGTTCGGCTATGTAGTTTATATCATAAATTTTACAACTATGTAAACATACTGCAGTATGAAATTTAATAAATAAATTACTTTCATGTATAAAATAAAAATTAGTCATTAAGAAGTACAAGTAGAAAACATTCATGTATGTGAAACATGTTTATAATTTTTTGTTAAGTGTAAATGCAGGCTATAAAGTAATACTTTATATTCCTCCAATTTATTTTTATTTTAGGTTTTTTGGGAAAAAAACATAGTATAGAGCTTCACTGGTGGTGCAGTGGTTAAAAATCCGCCTGTCAACACAGAAGACATGGGTTCGAGCCCTGGTCTGGGAAGATCCCACATGCTGCACAGCAACTAAGCCTGTGCGCCACAACTACTGACCTTGTGCTCCAGAGCCCGTGTGCCACAACTCCTAAAGCCCACATGCCTAGAGCCTGTGCTCCACAGCAAGAGAAGCCACCATAATGAGAAGACCGTGCACCGCGACAAAGAGTGGCTCCCACTTGCCACAACTAGAGAAAGCCTGGGTGCAGCAATGGAGACCCAACACAGCCAAAAATTAATTAATTAATTAATTTAAAAAAACCATAGTATAATAAAATAAACTACAAACTAAATATATCAAAATGGCTGTATCTGGCAGTTGGAAATGTTGTTTTTTTTTTCTTTTAAATTGTCTAAAGTGAACAAAAGAACAAATATTCCCAGATAAAATTGAGAAATACCAAATAAAATATTCTGAAGAAATTCATTTAAGAATTTCTTTTTATAATGACGGAGGGAAAAAACAGCCTCAGATAAAGAAATCTTGGTGTTGCTGACTATTTCCTTGGTAATAAAATGAAACCACACCTTTCTCAGAAAGAAGAGAAATTAATATGTCCATACCTGGGGGAAAATATGTATCAATCCTAAACCATATATCTTAGTAATTTCTTTCAGTAAACTATTTGGGGAAGTCTATAAGGCTTAATGACAAGTACTTTCATTCTTCTTTTCCTAAAAAATTATAATCACTGCTGTGTACTTGATTGGAATGTACAGAGGTGCAATATATAGGACCAAACATTGGGTGATGGAAAATAGAACATGTGATTCTCCTTTTTTAGGGAGAAAATTTTTTTTTGCTTCCTTTAATTTGAATCTATAACAAAAGTTAAGGCAGCACCAATCAGAATACTGGAGTAAAACAGGTAGTTGTCTTAGAAGTTTTAGATACAGAATGGTCCCAAAGTTCTGAGATGCATTGAAGCATGAGAGGCCACCATTGCCACCTACCACCCTTTGCCCCTGGACCATGGACATAATATGAAATAATATTAATTTCATTCTTCTTCCAACATCCAACCTGCAGACCATTAGGAAAAAAGAAATATCTTCCTAACACCATGCCTAGAAGGCCTCCCCCTCAAGCTATGAAGTCTGAATGCTGGACCTTCTCAAAAGAACAGCCTGTACCATACTTCTTCTCTTCTTGTTTTCCTCAGTCTAATTCCTTCTACCAGATTTGTCTTTCCTCTCTTCTCCATGGATTGCCTGGACTTCCTTTTACCTGACAGTTCCCAAATACTGTACTCTCCTAAGACCTTACGTGTCTCTTCCAGATTTCCAAGATGAATAAAGTCCCTTTTGAATTTGAAATTTTTCATTGGATACTCCCTATACCTCCTTATTTAGCTAAGCCTTGGCTTTATTTTAAGGATGCAGAGAATCCCATCCTTTATATATTTCAAGCCCACCTTTTCCATGCCTGCCTGAACCATGGCAGCTGAGTGCTGGGGGAAAAAAAAAGGAACGCAAATATGTAGGTTACGATCACTGATGACACTAAATATTACAATTGCTTACACACTCTAAGCCCACACTAATTCTCCCACAGTATTCCAAGGATGGAAGCCAGATATGTCCATTCTTGCCACTTTTATTCAACCTAATTTTGGAAGCCCTTGCCACAGATTACCAGAGAAGAAAAATAAGCAAAAGGAATCTAAACTGGAAAGGAAGAAGTAGAACTGTCACTGTTTGCAGATGACAAGACACTTACTATACATAGGAAATCCTAAAGACATTGCCAGAAAACTACTAGAGCTCATCAATGAATCTGGTAAAGCTGCAGGATACAAAATTAATATACAGAAATCTGTTGCATTTCTATACACTAACAACAAGCTATCAGAAGATAAATTAAGGAAACAATACCATTTGTCCCATTTACCATCACATCAAAAAGAATAAAATACATAGGAGTAAACCCTCCCAAGAAGGCAAAAGTCTTATTCTCAGAAAACTATGACATTGATAAAATAAACTGAAGAGGACACAAACAGATGGAAAGATACACTAGTTCTTGGATTGGAAGAATTAATATTGTTAAAATGGCCATACTACCCAAGGGAATCTACAGATTCAAAAAATCCCCATCAAATTACCAAGGGCATTTTTCACAGAACTAGAACAAATAATTTCAAAATGTATATGGAAACACAAAAGACCCCAAATAGTCAAAACAATCTTGAGAAAGAAAAATGGAGCTGGAGGAATCAGGCTCCCTGACTTCAGACTATACTACAAAGCTGTTGTAATCAAAATAGTATGGTACTGGCACAAAAATAGACACACAGATCAAAGAAACAGAACAGAAATAAACCCACACACTTATGGTCAATCAGTCTATGACAAAGGAGGCAAGAATATACAATGGAGGAAAGACAGTCTCTTCAATAAGTGGTGCTGGGAAAACTAGACCAGTACTTATAAAAGAATGAAATTAGAACATTCTTTCACACCATATACAAAAATAAACTCAAAATGGGTTAAAGACTTAAATGTAAGACTGGATACTATAAAACTCCTAGAGGAAAACACAGAACACTTTTTGACATAAATTGCACGAATATTTTTTGGATCCATCTCCTAAAGCAAAGGAGACAAAAGCAAAAATAAACAAATGGGACCTAACTAAACTTAAAAGCTGTTATAAAGCAAAGGAAACAATAGACAAAATGAAAAGCCAACCTACTGAATGGGAGAAGATATTTGTAAATTATATGACTGATAAGGGGTTAAAATTCAACATATATAAACAGCTCATACAACTCAACATCAAAAAACCAAACAACCCAATTAATAAATGGGCAGAAGAACTGAACAGATATTTTTAGAAAGCAGAAGTGCAGATGGCCAACAGGCACATGAAAAGACACTCAGCACTGCTAATCATCAGGGAAATTCAAATCAAAACCACTATGAGATATCACCTCACACCTGTCAGAATAGCCATCATGAAAAAGAACACAAATAACAAATGTTGTCAGAGATGTGGAGAAAAGAGAACTCTCCTACAATGTTGATGGGGATGTAAATTGGTGCAGCCACTGTGGAAAACAATCTGGAGATTTCTCAAAAAACTAAAAATAGAACTACCATATGACCCAGCAATTCCACTCCTGGGTATATATGTGAAAAAAAACCAGAAACACTAATTTGAAAAGGTACATGCACCCCAATGTTCATAGCAGCATTATTTACAATTGCCATGGTATGAAAGCAATCTCGGTGTCCATCAACAGACGAATGGATAAAGATGTTTTATACACACACACACACACATACACACATGTACATACAATGGAATACTACTCAGCCATAAAAAAGTATGAAATTTTGCCATTTGCAGCAACATGGCTGGACTTGGAGGGCATTATGCTAAGTGAAATAAGTCAGACAGATAAAGACAAATACTGTATGATATTACATATGTGGAATCTAAAAAATACAACAAACTACTGAATAAAACAAAAAAGAAGACTCGCAGATATAGAGAACAAACTAGTGGTTACCCATGGGGAGATAAAAGGGGGAGGGGCAATATAGGAATAGGGGATTAAAAAAAGGGTTATTATGGAATTATATAAAATCACGTGTGTGAAATTTATGAAAATTGTAAAGCAGTATAGAATTTAAAGAATCTTTCATTCAGTAAAATAAAAGTTTAATAAAAAAGGCACACAAATAGGTGGATTAGGTTCACTGATGACACCAAACATTACAATTGCTTACACACTCTAAGCTCACACTAATTTTCTCACAATGTTTCCATGCTTCCCTAACTCAGCTTACTCAACCATTTCTTACACACACGTAAGACACATTTTAAATCTTCAAACTTCTCTTCTCATATCTCCATGGTCTGTTTTTTTCTTTGTAGTATCTCTCAGCACATATTACCCCACATATTACCAATCTCAATATCAGTTCTAGCAGGGTGACCTCATTTACAAAGTGTTTCTACAAAAACTAATTATCATAATACTGATCAACAAGGAGACTCCTTATCTCTCTTGTTAAAAGAGAGGAGGTTGCCCTCTTAGTATCTAAGGACAATCTCCCACCTATTCTGCTTCACCTTCATGCTCCCTTCTCAAGATTTTCATATGATCAATTCCATGTTTTTATATCATTTGTCTCTACTATTTATTCATTAGTTCAATAATCTCTTTATTGAATACTGAGCATCAAATATGTGCCAGAACCTGATCTTGAATCGTCCTCCTTAGCAATTAAACATGCAGAATATTCTCCTATATAATGAATATCTTACCATAAACTCATATCCTCTCAAGCTAGTACCTCTCTACTGCCCTCACAACCAAGGTTCAAAAGAATTGTCTCTTGCTTTGAATACATATGCTTCTGTATGTTCAGTCTGAAAAACAATGTATCACTTCACTAAGCTAAGATTTATTAATTTTAAGGGTTTAGTAATATATCAGCAACCTAAAGTTAGTCCAAACAGAGCTTGTTCTGATGAAATAATTGTTTCTACATCAAGGGAACTCACAAGTCTCTTTTGCACACTTGTGAGAAGACTTAAAATGCAAGAATGTTGAGAACTGAAGAGTAAATGATCCCCTCTGTGATTCCTATTTTAGACACTACATCACTTTCTCTCCATATCCTTCATTTATGTGAAAAAATATTTAAACTAATTTCCTAAAGAATAGAATGTCAGCCTAAGAGTTATCACAAAATTATAACATTTGAAAGACATTATCATTTAATAAGTAGTTTACTGGACAGGATAATTAAATTTAGTAATTATTAGGAATGTGTTTGATTCTGAGAATTTATTATCCCACATGTTTTAAAAAATTTGTAAAATTTGATAAAGTCTTAAGTTTTCCTCTGCCTTGGAATATGTTGTTTACTTGCCCAGTTGGAGGAAATAATTTTGTTGAGTGGAAAGAATACAAAATTTTGCCTCTGTTAAATGGGAAAAAACTAACAGAGGCCAAGTTTCAGATTTTCAGGAAGAACTTTGCTTCCCAAATTCACGGAAAGAAGTTAGATGAGAATTATGTTTTTAATACTCTTTAGTATTAGAAATACAAAGTAACACAAAGGAGGGTCGGATGCTACCATCTGACTTGTATGCTAAAAATCAGGAGGCAGGGGACATGCTATTAACAGATTAGAGACTCAAAGTTGAGTAAATTTTCATAGTTCTAATTGTTTCTCTTGGTTGAACCAGTCTTTCCCATTTATTCAACATATATTTAAGTTATACTTGGGCGAGGTCCCCACTTGTTGGTCTCAGCCTCTATTTTCTGTCTGTTGTTGCTAGTATTTGTTGTGTATCCTATTTCCATCCCTAGAGTGCCTGCATCAGTAATCTTTTGCAGTATCCATTTGTCACCCACAGATTAGAAACAGCATTTCTTCCATATGCAAAGATATTATTTACATTGAAATGGAATCCATAGGTACATTCTGAGAAGCGAAAGGCACAAGAAGCTTCTTTTTTTTTTGTATTTGATATACAAGTTTTCACTCTACTTTAAAAGCATGAATGGACTGCATATAAATCTGTAAGAAAAGTTACCAGATGCACAAGGAAAACTTAATTCCTGGAGCAAGATATAGAACAGAGTAATGCACATACTGTAGTTAGTCAAGATAGCCTAGGTAAAATGCAACTGCAAATAATTCCAAAATTTCAGTGGCTTAACTCAATACATTTGTCTTTTATGAAATCTACCCATCTGGAGATGAGGATGAGGATGGCTGTTGGGGGAGGTCATCTAGAAGACGTGACCACTGGTTTGACTGGTGAACTGGACCCATGCTATTAGAGTCCTCTCACCCCCTCAGAATGTGCATTCTGCTTGCCTCCCCTGCTCCTTGAAGTTGCCCCAAGAATACAGGCTTCAGATAGTAATGTAGTGATTTATAGAAACTTTTAAAGTTCTCACGAGCCAGCGCAGAGATCTAGTCGTCTTGCAGCCACCCAAGACAAGTCTTGTAAGTAAGGGCCCTTACTTATTACACCTGCCACTTACCAAAGTAGAGTGGTCTGCCTCTTTCTTAAAGGTCTCTTGGCTCTCCAAGAACTGGGGCCAATTTCACATTACAATGGTGAGCTCCTGAGGTCACAAAGCAACTGCGATACAATTGTCAGATAAAGGATAGTGATAGAGATGTATTATTACAAACTGGTTATAAAGGCTGAGAAGTCCCAAGATCTTTTGGAGACTCAGGAGAGCCAGTGGTTTTGTTTCAGTCCACATCCAAAGGCCTGAAAAGTTGAAGAGCCTATGATGTAAGTTCCAATGTGAATCTCAATCCAAAGACAAAAAAGACAAATGTCTCAAAAGGAAGACAGGCAGAAAAAGCAAATTCTTGCTTAACTCTGACTTTTTTTCTACTCAAGCCTTCAGTAGATTGGATGAGCCCACCCACAGTGAGGAGGACAACCTGCTTTATTCAATCTGCAGATTCAAATCCTGCATAAAATCCTTCACAGACATATTCAGGATAATGTTTAACCAAATATCTGGGCACTCTGTGGCCCACTTAAGTTGACACACAAAATTAACCATTACAAGGGGTGTCAAAGTTTATCTCAGAAAGGAAAGATATTCTTAGAACTTGAGACCTTAGATTCTGAGTTATAAATCCCATGTATCTTTCTCCCTACATTGCTGTGTAGACTGCCCTCTTTCTTATTAGCTTTATTTCTAAAAGTGAGTGAGAAAATTATCACCTTTTTTTGTTATGAATGTGCAAAGGAAGATTGGATTTTCCATTTTCGAGCTTATTGTTTCAGTTAATAACTATGATAGCATCATTTCCAAGTAATGTTGTTGTGTTGTCTTTGAACTCTTAAACATGCACTCTAATTTTACACTTGAGGAATAGAAAGGTGTGGTGGTTAAAATATGGGTTGTGAAAAAAACACCTGAGAAGTATGGATTAGTTGAAGTGAGTTAGTGTTAAGTGAATGGAACAGTGTTTAGTGCACAATAATAAATCAATATTCCAGTGTTACCTTTCAATATTTCCGGTTTTAGAATTCCTCTAAAATAAGTTCCCAGAGATGATTTGTTAGGGTGAAGGTAGGTACATTTTAAATATTAAGAGATAGAGACAGTTTCCCTCTAAAAACATTTTTCCCCTCATGTAAATAGAACTTAATCACTCAAAATATAGTTTGATTAAAATTCAGATGTAAACAGTAGAAAAGTCTTGGTTGATTCAATGTGAATGTTGTCTGATGTGAAGTGATTTCTAAAACTCTCCAGATCTGCTACCTGAAGAAGTTAGGGATGGCTTGTCTGAATGATTTTTTTTTAATGAAAGAGATTTCTTCTATTACTCTGTGAAAATCTTGGGTAGACTGAGGAGAAGGAGGAAATGCCACCCCCTTTTTCTTTAATTCCTAAGAAACAGAATTAAAATTTCAGGGCAAATTTGCATAAATTTCAAAGCACTTGCATAATATACTAGTTTTTTCTCAAGGAAATGAAGATATTAAAGTGAAATGCTCAAAGAAAATATGCAAACCTTCTATTGCCTAGAGATTGGAAATCTGATCAGGGGAAACTGTATCCTGCTCTGTTCTCTCTCCTCTGCGTGATCACAGAAAAAAACAAAACAAAACAGAAACAAAACTCATCTGACATTTCCAACCTTAAGCACAACAGTGGTTTTCTTTTTCTTTCTTTTTTCTTTTTTTTTCTTTTTGATGGTCCTGAGAGCTATCTTTGCTATTCTCTAGTGCTTCTTGTTTATTGGATTCCCCCCCACTCAGGGACTTACATGTGACCTGAAGGATGGGTGTAATATGATGCCTGGATAAGCAATTAAATTTCATAATGAAGGACCTGAACTCATGGCACCATGTTGGCCCTATGGTTGCATAAGAAGCTAATCTCTACCTGCCAGGCAGAAGATAAAGATGAGAAGGGCATTAGAGACCAAAAATTTTGATTACCATCAGATAAGGATATTGTCAGCATAATGACACAGAATAATTCTAAGAATAGTGTTCTGGTTACATCACATTTGGCACAATAAAGGCAGGGCAGGGTGGGCTGATGTATCCTCAGGGAAAGGATAGTTAAGGTAAATTTTAGACTCCAGCTCTTCTGGGAGTTGGGATAAGAGACACCCAAAAAAAGGGAGCATTCCTCATTCATCAGATTGATGGCAGTCTATGTTGTGGTGGACATGCCACAATTTGCTTAATTAGGCAGAGAGTCGGAAGGCAGATGTCTGAGATCAAGTTGCCAACAGAACAGTATCTGGTAAAAACTCTCTTCCTGGATTGTAGATGGCAGCTTTCTTGCTATGTTCTCACATGGCAGAAAGAAAGGGGTGTGTGGGGGGAGAGAGAGAGAGAGAGAGAGAGCGAGAGCCCTCTGGTGTCTCTTCTTATTAGGGCATTAATCCCATTAGGAGGACCCCACTTTAATGAGCTCATCTAAATCTAGTTACCTCCCAAAGGCCCCATCTTCAAATACCATCACATTGGGAGTTAGTTGCAGGACGACACAATTTGGTCTATAGCTGGCTGAATGACAGATCTCTTACCAGTTCAGAGTCAGTTCCAGAGTCAGATTTGCGTAACTGTAGACAGAGCTGACAAGTTCTGTTAACTTTTAGCACCATGACTAGCCCATGAATGCCTTCTACTTGCTGGGATTTATGGGGTTAAGAATGAAAATTAGAGTCTGTTTGGTAATGAGGTGGATAGACCTAGAGTCTGTCATACAGAGTGAAGTAAGTCAGAAAGAGAGAGACAAATACCATATGCTAACACATATATATGGAATTTAAGAAAAAAAAATGTCATGAAGAGCCTAGGGGTAAGACAGGAATAAAGACACAGACCTACTAGAGAATGGACTTGAGGATATGGGGAGGGGGAAGGGTAAGCTGTGACAAAGTGAGAGAGTGGCATGGACATATATACACTACCAAATGTAAGGTAGATAGCTAGTGGGAAGCAGCCGCATAGCACAGGGATATCAGCTCGGTGCTTTGTGACCACCTAGAGGGGTGGGATAGGGAGGGTGGGAGGGAGAGAGACGAAAGAGGGAAGAGATATGGGAACATATATATATGTATAACTGATTCACTTTGCTATAAAGCAGAAACTAACACACCATTGTAAAGCAATTACACTCCAATAAAGATGTTAAAAAAAAACAAAAAGTAAGGGGTAATTAAAGGTGGTAGAGTGGGATTGGATTAAAACTGTCCAGGAAGAGGTTGTGACATTTGCACAGGTTCTGGCATAAATGATTCCAGGGATTCTCTTTGTCATGACAGCGGAGGTGTTTGGATGTTGTTTGCAGGGGTGGGTCTGTTCTCCTGAGGCATCAAATTAGAGTCTGTGAATCATTTCTTCAATAAGAAGAAAAACTTGTGGTGGCTGGCTTTCAGCTGAGTGTCCGTGACAGAGAGCCAAGTGACTCCAGGTCAAATTTATCAAGGCTTCTACACTCAGTGCAACCAATGGAGGAAAGGCTCACTAGCTTTCTGCCAGTAAGTAGGCAGATTGACTAGAGAGCCATGTGGATACAGTACCCTACCTTTCAGTAGCTTTTTCCCACTGAAGGCAAAAAAGTCCTCCACTAGCAATGGCAGGGATGGGAACTTAAAAGAGGCTCAATATAACCTCACAGAAGGAGAATCACTAACAGTGAAAAGGTTTTGTTGGTGGTAGCCACTGACATTGTCCACCTAAAAGTTCCAATTCAGCTCTCAGAGCCACAGGAGATATGGAGTTCTCTGACCTGACCGAGACATTCCCCTCAGCTTGACTAAACTTTAGACAGGCTCCTTCCTGCCTCTATGTCCGTGATCTCCCTTTTCTTAGGGAGCATTTACTGTAGGAAATATGTAAGTTCTCTCTCTGCTCCTTTGAGATGTAAATTTTTAAAAGCTTCTTTCAGTGTTACAACCCAGGAATGTCTTTATCAAAGACCTGAGAATAATACCTTTGAAATGTAGTCATCAAGGAAGATAACACCCCTATCTCCCAGTTCCTGTGGAAGAATAGGAGCCTAATCTTGGTAGGTGCCTTGCTTCATGTTGTAAAACAATCTCCTGTCACCAAGAAAAGAGAAAGTTTACTTTTCTTTGTGGTAAAGCCAATGAGCAAACACAGATGGCTCAAGATCCCCCAACTCCAGTTCTTAAAAATTCTCAAGTCCTTTGTTTCAGTAGAGTTGAGCTCGCACTGAGGTCCGGCCCCTCTCCCCTGTGCAATAGCCTTGAATAAAGTCATCCTGGCCTATCTTGTCCAGTGCAAGTTTTGCTCTGATAGACCTGTCAGATTAGTGGTGCCTTGTTTTGGTCAATTCAATGTAAACAAAATTGACATGTGTCTTTTCTGGGTGAAAATTTTAGGAGATTTTTCATTCTCTCTCCCTCTGGAGATTAACATTGTTCTGGTTGATGATAATTCCATCAGCATGGGTCTCACAATGAGGAGGATGTACAACAGAATTCTGAGGTGACCTCAAAGGACATGTGATTTAAGTGAGACATAAATATTATGTTTAGCCACTGATTTTGAAGTTGTGATACTTCACTACCTTCATATATCCAAATTGATATAGGTTCATATAACCCTGAAATGGGCAAGGTGAAAATAGAAAGTTGAGCCATACAGATTCCATATGGATTATATCAGAGTAATTGACCAGTAACAGCTTTAAATATGCCACACCTGATTTGACTGAATTAACTATTTAATTCTGACAGTTGTTTTCATAAAAGAAACACCCCTTATGACACTCCTTTATAGGCAAATTTCCTTGAGGAGTTTGAGCAGAAAGCAAGAAAGAGAACCAGACCTACCACTGGGAAACATATTCAAACTATTTAACAACACCAATGGAATCAGCAATTCAGTGAGGTGGCCTTCAGTAGAGAGGAATTAGCCTCAGTTCAACAGTTTGAAGCTACCCTCCAGTGTTAATGCTTTTCTACTTTCCCTGAGCTTTCAGTAGGGGCTTGTTAGGTGTCTCAGTATATTCAGATCTGTGGAAAAAAACTGAGGGCGAATTCTGTGTATGTGACAAGTGGTGTCATACTGGTAGCAATACTATGAAAGAGTTATGGTAGTTTTAGGACTATGGGGATAACTGGGAGTGGTCTGGGCAAGTGGTCTGTGGACAAAACACGGTGGTATGCAGAATCAGGTGATATTGGGTTGCAAACCACTGTACAGATTCAGTTAATTTTATGTGAACTAGCATACTCTCTCCCTTCTCTATAATTCCCTTGAAATACTAGATAGGGATGGAAATTCTGAAATGGGAGCTAAATCCTGCTATCCTCCTGAAGAAATTATTAATACCATAGACTTGAAGTTTAAATAATAATGGGACCGCAGTTGAACCCTTTAGCTGATGCATTCTGGCCACAGTTGTGTTAATGCATTGTAGTTGTGAGTTGAGTTACTAATACACAGTTAATATCTGAGCAAATATTTCATTGATTTCCTGTAATCTTGGTGCTGAATTAAGAAGATCAGCTATTTTGATCAAAATTATCCATATCAGCCTTTCCCATTTCCATGAATTTACAAGTTCTTTCTTTTTATGCCTATGTTGATGAGGCTTAACAATGTTTAATTTTATTCAAGTCCTATACTTCAGGAAAAGAATGATAGTTAAGACACCTCTCCACTGTTTTGTGTTCTGGAAAAGTGCTAACTGCAAAAACCTCCCTACCCTCAATATAACTTCGGTAGGTTCCACTCCCACTCTTTCCTAATGACTTAGATAAGACCACCTCCACTCTTACTCAAATTTCCTTATTTACCTGCCATTACAAAACCTTAGGCTCCCTTCCTTTTCTTTGAGATAGTCCTCGTTAATGAACATTCTCCCTACTGAAAAACTCTGAATAAAAACATCTCCTTGTCTAGTGCATCTTGTCTTTTTTTTCCTTTTGACTTTTATTTTATTTATTTTTTATACAGCAGGTTCTGTATTAGTTATCCATCTTATACATAATACTGCATATATGTCAATCCAAATCTCCCAATTCACCACACCACCACCACCTCCCCTGCCACTTTCCCTCCTTGGTGTCCATACGTTTGTTCTGTACATCTGTGTCTCAATTTCTGCCCTGTAAACTGGTTCATCTGTACCATTTTTCTAGGTTCCACATATACCCGTTAATATAAGATATCTGTTTTTCTCTTTGTGACTTACTTCACTCTGTATGACAGTCTCTAGATCCATCCATGTCTCTACAAATGACTCAATTTCATTCCTTTTTATGGCTGAGTAATATTCCATTGTATATATGTACCACATCTTCTATATCCATTCATCTGTCAATGGGCATTTAGGTTGCTTCCATGTCCTGGCTATTGTAAACAGTGCTGCAATGAATATTGGGGTGCATGTGTCTTTTTGAATTATGGTTTTCTCTGGGTATATGCCCACTAGTGGGATTGCTGGGTCATATGGTCATTCTATTTTTAGTTTTTTAAGGAACCTCCATACTGTTCTCCATAGTGGCTGTATCAATTTACATTCCCACCAACAGTGCAAGACGGTTCCCTTTTCTGCACACCCTCTCCAGCATTTGTTGTTTGTAGATTTTCTGATGATGCCCATTCTAATCGGTGTGAGGTGATACCTCACTGTAGTTTTGATTTGCATTTCTCTAATAATTAGTGATGTTGAGCAGCTTTTCATGTGCTTCTTGGCCATCTGTATGTCTTCTTTGGAGAAATGTCTATTTAGGCGTTCTGCCCATTTTTGGATCGGGTTGTTTGGTTTTTTAATATTGAGCTGCATGAGCTGTTTATATATTTTGGAGATTAATCAAATAAACAATCTAACCTTATACCTAAAGGAACTAGAGAAAGAACAACAAACAAAATCCAAAGTTAGTAGAAGGAAAGAAATCATAAAGATCAGAGCAGAAATAAATGAAACAGAAACAAAGAAAACAATAGCAAAGATCAATAAAACTAAAAGCTGGTTCTTTGAGAAGATAAACAAAATTGATAAACCATTAGCCAGACTCATCAAGAAAAAGAGGGAGAGGACTCAAATCAATAAAATTAGAAATGAAAAAGAAGTTACAACAGACACCACAGAAATACAAAGCATCCTAAGAGACTACTACAAGCAACTCTATGCCAATAAAATGGACAACCTGGAAGAAATGAGCAAATTCTTAGGAAGCTACAACCTTCCAAAACTGAACCAGGAAGAAACAGAAAATATGAACAGACCAATCACAAGTAATGAAATTGAAACTGTGATTAAAAATCTACCAACAAACAAAAGTCCAGGACCAGATGTCTTCACAGGTGAGTTCTATCAAACATTTAGAGAAGAGCTAACACCCATCCTTCTCAAACTCTTCCAAACAACTGCAGAGGGAGGAACACTCCCAAACTCATTCTATGAGGCCACCATCACCCTGATACCAAAACCAGACAAAGATACTACAAAAAAAGAAAATTACAGACCAATATCACTGATGAATATAGATGCAAAACTCCTCAACAAAATACTAGCAAACAGAATCCAACAACACATTAAAAGGATCATACACCATGATCAAGTGGGATTTATCCCAGGGATGCAAGGATTCTTCAATACATGCAAATCAATCAATATGATACACCATATTAACAAACTGAAGAAGAAAAACCTTATGATCATCTCAACAGATGCTTTTGACAAAATTCAACACCAATTTATGATAAAAACTCTCCAGAAAGTGGGCATAGAGGGAACCTACCTCAACATAATAAAGGCCATATGCAACAAACCCACAGCAAACATCTTTCTCAATGGTGAAAAACAGAAAAAAAAACCTAGAATGATATATGTTTAAATGTAACAGTGATGAGTTTTAAATGTATATGTCTAATTTTTCTAACTTTATGCAAGTGAGAAAAAGAATAAATGATGTGGAAATATATTTGAAAATGTAATATTTTTGAAAGTGAGCAGACTAGGAAACTATTTTAATGGAATTGTGTGGTAAAAAGTTATGTTTTAAGTAGCCAGATAATTATAAGGATATAAAATAAAGCTACATTATTTAAATCATTGCTGAAACGCGACACTATGAAATCTTCTACATTCAGCATCTATTTAATATTCACCAGAATTATAGTTTATGTTTTTACAAACAATGATACTGAGCCTTTGAGCATTAAAGTAGGTATTTATCAAAAAGCTAATATTTGATGAACTCAGAACTATTTGACTCACGAACCTATGTTCTTTCTATTATATCATACTACTCACATTACATACTGTGGAGCTAATCAAAATAATAATGTTAATAAAAACTACCAGACTATCTATAGTTCATATTAAAGATGGATAAAAGGTGAATTTTCATTTCTCCTTTTATTACCCAATCTCTGATTTACATTTGAATATTACAAAAATATTTTTGACTATATGAAGCATTATATCTTAGATGCTTCTCCAGGAGTTTTGTTTTAATCAGTCTCAAATAGATTAAGTGATTTAATAATGTTGAACTGGTCCAAAAAGATCTACTCTGAAGAAGAATACACAGTGCATACATAACAAGTGTGTTAACTAGGTGTCACGTTATTATATAGCAATTAGCCCGGAGTATATGTTGTAAGGTAAAGCACTGATTTTATGTGGAACTTTACATTAAACAAAAGAACTCTGTGAACAACATAATAAAGGTCAGCTTCATTATGTCATCTACTCTACTTCATTTTCTTAGGGAAAAGAATATCTTTGGGTAAGCATGAAGTTAATATCTGTGCTTTTAAAAATTTATTTTATTTATTTATTATTTTTGGCTGTGTTGGGTCTCCATTGCTGTGCGCGGGCTTTCTCTAGATGAGGCGAGCGGGGACTACTCTTCGTTGCGGTGCACGGGCTTCTCATTGTGGTGGCTTCTCTTGTTGTGGAGCACGGGCTCTAGGCACGCAGGCTTCAGTAGTTATGGCTCGCGGGGTCTAGAGCGCAGACTCAGTAGTTGTGCCTCAGTAGTTGCGGTGCACGGGCTTAGTTGTTCCGCATTATGTGGGATCTTCCTGGACCAGGGCTCGAACCTGTGTCCCCTGCATTGGCAGGCGGATTCTTAACCACTGTGCCTCCAGGGAAGCCCTAATATCTGTTTTTAGTCATACTAGTTTTATTATTAAATTTAGCAAATGTACATACTATATTAAATCTTTATTCCATATATATAATATTTTTTACCTTTTTTTTTTTTTTTTTTTGCGGTATGCGGGCCTCTCACTGTTGTGGCCTCTCCCGTTGCGGAGCACAGGCTCTGGATGCACAGGCTCAGTGGTCATGGCTCACGGGCCCAGCCGCTCTGCGGCATGTGGGATCCTCCCAGACCGGGGCATGAACCCGTGTCCCCTGCATCAGCAGGCGGACTCTCAACCACTGCACCACCAGGGAAGCCCTATATATAATATTTTTATTTACATGGAATAAAAACATCTCATTAAATCAATGTCTGCAAACATATTTTTTTCTATTTGGTAATTTATTTTTTTAAATATAACTTGACTAAAATGAATTTTGAAAACCCAATATGATAATCTTAAGAAATGCCTTTGAAGATGAAAATTATATCTAACATCTCTGTGGAAGGAAATGTGCTCTTTCAGGTAGGTTATGTTCAGGATCATCCTTTTAGATTTCATCAGTCAAGGGTTAGTACCACGTATAATGTACAAATGGAATCAGTGACGTATGGACCGGCAGAAGGCAGCCAAAGCAGTAATATATGCATGACACATCTTACATTAGGCTATCATTTCCTTTGACTGAATGTCTCCTTTTCAACTCCTAAAATGCAATCTAATGACCTTTCACATTTAAGAGAAAAGTGTCAGCACTTGAGAAGTGGGCAGAAGAAAATTCTGTTATTTGTCTGTGACTATCTGGTCACAGATAGTCAGCTTTACTGAGATTCTCAGTTTTACTGAGAATCATCTCTGGGTACTAACTAGGTTATGGCTCATCTTCACGTCTTTGACCTATTCAAAGACATCATGTAAACATTATTTACTGATTTGCTATAGATCGCTCATGGGCTTAAGGGCTTTGTCAGAGGCTGTAAAACATGTCTGTGGCAGTGCCATCTGCTAATAGCACCATTTAACCCAAGCTTAACATTTACACATTCCATCATTTGAGGGGAACGATTAAATAAATTCCTTTTGATACTAAGAGATTACAAGCTCGTGGGCCAAACATATCTCATTAATAAACAACCCCCACCACTCCCTGCTGAAATGTGAAGTCCAGGGACAGAAGTCAAAACTGAAGGACACTTTTTAAGATTGTATAACTATGACTTGTTTGAGGATCTATTAATACAGATATGTGTGGAGGAGCAGAACCGAGGTTAGAGCAAAATCCAAGAAGCAGAAAAAAGTCCTCATGCTGCTGACCCTTAGGCAGAACGTATACATTTTTTCTACAGTTGAGAGGGTCCATTGAAGACGACTTTTCTCTTGAGTGCTTTAGAAGAGGAAGCATTACAAGAGTATCAAAGAGAAGCAAGAACTTCACTTTTTCCTGTCCATTCCACCCAGGACTTTTAATTGGATGGAAAGTTGAGCTACAGTGCCCTCTAATGTCCTTTCCACAAGTTATTAAAGTGCTGTTCAGCTTTTAAACTAAAAAATCATGAACAATTTTCTGGTTTCTAAATTGGAAAGATTTCCGAAAAAGTAATCATGACTAAACTAAAGCCACCACTTATTTTCCTTTCTGAAAGGGAAATTTTCAAAATGTCTGAGTAGGTTTAGGTATGGAAGTAGCATGTGGTGGATACGAGGAAAACAGAGAAATAGAGATGGAGAAGGAGTCATATTGTCTTCAATTCATAAGCAATATCACTGTGAAGAGATATGCATATGTGGCATTTGCAACATGGGCAGTGCTAAGTGAAATATGTCCTGGTAATTAATAAGAAACCAAGCCAACCTTGCAGGGTTCATTTTAATATTTTTATATGTCATATGCCTTTGTATTCCAACTAGAAAATTTCATACTCTAGATCTTTTTTTCCTCTCTGGTTTGAATTTATTTAAATTTAATTTCCTTTCCCTTTATTTTTGTAGCCTCTGTTTAACAATTTGATGTCATTCCACTATAGCTCTTTGTAGTCAAGATGTCCCAAGAGCTAGGAAAAAAAGTTGAGAGTCTCATATTTAGGGATGATATTTGACACGTATATATAGAAGCATACAAATTCTTGAGTCATCTGGGCTTCCCTGGTGGCTCAGTGGTTGAGAGTCCGCCTGCCGATGCAGGGGACACGGGTTTGTGCCCTGGTCTGGGAAGATCCCATATGCCGTGGAGAGGCTGGGCCCGTGAGCCATGGCCGCTGAGCCTGCACGTCTGGAGCCTGTGCTCTGCAACGGGAGAGGCCACAAGAGTGAGAGGCCCGCGTACAGCAAAAAAAAAAAAAAAACAAAAAAAACTTGAGTCATCAACCAATGAACAAAAGGAAAGATCACCCGCAACATGAGCTAATCATATGCCCATAACCTTTGTTAGGCATTTTATTTTTCTAGATAATTGGCCTTATGAAGAATGGAATGGGCAATGGAGTGTACCTCAATCTTACAGAGCTTTAAGCTCCAGTAACTCAACTAGTATACATTTAATGTTCTATTGCTTTGTAGGGGAGAGAAAAAGCTAATTCTCTAAACCCAGAAATGTTGGAAAGGTGGTGGTGGTAAAAGGAGGCTCTTTAAGTAGAGAAAAAAAATTGGCCCCCAAAATCAAAGTCAGAAAATGTATAGGATACATCAATAATTCAATTCAATTCAACTCAATAAACTATAATTTCACTGGGAGATCACACAGGAGATTATTAGCTGAGAATAAGTTCTCTAATAATCATTGGAATAAAAATAAATTATTAGGAACATATACAGAAACTGGCCTTTTAGTGATTATGATGGTCCCTATTTTGTAATTTTCATAAAAAAGTCAATATGGTCATGTGTACTCTAATAAATACTTTCTTTCCCAATACTTGGCACTTCTGATCCTGCATTTCCATGTCATGATGACCTAGGTAAAGTTTTCAGAAATCCTGGTTTAAACCAAATTAAGAGTTATGACCATATATTGTAATTTCTGGACAACAGCAACAATACCATTCTGAATTTGCAGACAGAAGTAGTGTTAACTAGGACACCCTGTCTATAATGCACGTAAAAATTCAGGAAAAAATGTTGGACCTGATGATACAGAATGAAAAATGAAGGAATGCAAATTATGGGAACCATAAAGAAATACCTTATTAATTTCATTGTAGGGTCAATTGCTAATATGAGTTAAGTATAAAGGGTTGTGTGAGGGGATGCCAACAAAGACATTCTTGCCATTTTCTCTCCCCCATCTATAAATAATGTAAGAAAGCAGGTTTTTTGTTTGCTTGCTGGTTTTGTTCTGTTTTTAATTCCATATGTGGTTTGAGGCAGATTGTGATTATAATGTATGAAAATAAAGTTACTAGGCTATGAAATCGGTTTCATGGAAGTTTGAAGAAATTAGAAGGGATTTAAGGCCTCTGACATACTGTACTACTGCTATTTTTTCTTTGAGTTATAATTAATATGTAAACTTCAGATATACAAGAGTGATATTATATTTTTATACATTAGGAAAGTATTTTTTAAATATAGTTATTTGAAGAATTTTAAAAAATTGTTGATTGTGTTTGGATATATAATAATATGTATACCAAGTACTCACATGTATGCTTCTTTAAATATTCAAAGTATATAGATGATATAGCAGTAAGTACATTATGCAACTAAGTGTTCTTTTTATGGATTCTTCATTTGTTCTTCCATTCTTTCATTACATTTTTATGAAATTCCATGTATGAGCCAGGCTAAGAACATATGTTTCTCACTGGGAGTATTTTATTTTAAAGCAAAGTATTGTAAGTGCATATTCTGACAGATTTTATCTTGCAGTTTGATCCTTTAATTAGATCCTTCCAGTTGCTTAAGATATAAGATTTGACAACTCTGGAATTCTTGTGCAGATATGCCCTTTTCATAAAAGAAAAAAGACCATAGGCGTCAGATTAAAATAGAGGAGTGTCTGAATTCCAACTTTTCAGAATTATGTGAGATATAGTGTGTGAAGCCCACTGTACACTGTAGATACTAACAAATGATAGGTGTTGCTGCTGTTTGGATTTCTTTGGATGCAGACATTTTCCCTCAGTATGTGCTTCCACACTGCAGATCAGCAGATTGAATAAATGTGTGCGCATGTATACATTTGAGTTTTCCAACTCCCTTGTTCAGTCATAACACAACAACATAGTTTAATAAAATAAACTGTGTCCCATCATGTCATTTATTATCAGCAGATTATATAAGGAAAATAAAACTTATAGACAATTTCATTCTTTGAAATATGCATTCTCATCATTCATGTCCTTGGATACACTACAAGAATTTTAATCATGTAGTCCTTTTGAGCTTTCTGCTATCTGTCCTACTAACAGCTTGCACTTCAGTATTTTGATAAATGAAAGGCCATTAGTCATGAATCACTCTCTTCCAGAATCAACCCTTAGCTGGAATCTGAACTCTTTCCTTTATCTGGAAGTCAGCATAACATCCGTATCACAGCTTTAGCCTCAGCACCTTATTCTGCATCACTGACATATTATTTGTATTTTACTGTTTTTTTTTTTCTCTAGCCAAAACCAAAGTTACACCCTAGAACATCATCACTTCTTGTTCTTTTCCAATGAAAAAAAAACAAGATGGAATAGAAAATTTACTTTCACTACCAGAAACTGAGAGCAAGCTCTGTTTTCTGGAGCTCTTATTGAAAAAAAAATCATGATATTACTCACACTAGTTGTGAATTCATAGTCCTTACATGAATGATGTAATGGAGTTACAGAAGTTACTTCTAATTCTTTTTCTTCATGGTAGGATCATTTTTTTTCCTGCTGTAGTAGATATAAAGAATGACTCACCAATCTAATTTTCCTAAGTTCAGGCAAACCCACACACAGACACACAGAGGCATACAAACACGCACACACGATGTATCTTTGGCATTCTAACTCACCACATTTTCACAACTTCATATATCATTTTCCCCTGTAATTCACTCTTATTTTCTTAGTTATCATTTTGCTTTCTCGGAGCTTTAAAATTTTGATGCACTTAATAACTGTCTTATATTCACTGATTCTTATTTCCAGGAGCAAAATTCATCCTTCTGCAACCCTGAGCACTACTTTCATTTGTTATTCATTCAATATTCATTATATCTACTGTAATGTGAATCATGTTTAACTTCTCGCAGCAAATTCAATGTGTATGGTAAATTAGATCCTTGGGGGAATGTACAATAGTTTGAAAAATAAAATTGACTAATATGACCTTCTTTGAATCTCCTTGGCCAGTGATTTTCAGCCTTATCAGACACAACTCTTTTTAAAAAAATTTTACTACTTGAACTTCACAGACAATATGGCTTACTTGCCTCATAAACGAATGCAATTGATTGATTTGATACATCACTTAACTGTAATGCAGAAGAGAAATAGAAGAAAATAAAGTTATAATAAAATAATTTGTTTTAATACACAAATGCATTATCACAACGAAGCATTCAGATGCTCCTATGTAAGCCGACTCACTTGGAATCCAACAATTAGAAATGCAGACAGATATTGGTGTGTTGCATTAAATTGGCAGTTCTAATGCCAAGTAACTAGTGCATAGGTACACTAATACACAAGTAACATTGCCATCAATAGTATAATTTTCTACAACGGTGGACAACTGTTTAAAAAGATCTGAACAACATCAACAAAAATAGTGCAATAGACTTATTATTTTGTAGTTGCCTTTTCTGGAAAGCTCAGTTACACTAAAACTGTGCTACTTCTGTTGAAGATGACTGTGAGAGTCTAGGAGAAAGGTAATGCAATTCTACTGATCAGCAATCCCTAAACCTCTAAAAATAAGTGTACTTAACAATCTTGCTGAAATTCTGTTGGTTCTGAAAGTTGTCCTAAAATAGAACCTGTTCTGATTCTTTTAACCTGAGGAATACTTAATCAAATTTTAAACTTCCTTTTTGAATACAGAAACAATGTTTAAAAGTTTTTAAGTTGATTAATGTAAATATTTGCCACATTCAAAACAGAAGTGCAATATATATTATAATTTAAACTATACAATAATTTAACATGTTTTTTGAGTGTCTTCTCTATCTCAGACTCACTTAAAGTGCTCTTAGAAGAATAAGTCCTACAAATATATCTTCGGGTCAATTGTGAGTCCCATAGGGCTAGAAACCAGTGGTTTCCCAAGAATACAGGGCAAATGTATTTATTTTTCTGGTGGAAATACAATCTATTAAACACCATATACGGTAGTCAATACCTTCAATAATTTTCTTTTAGTATCTTTAGTATGCCAATAACTTGGGATACAATTCCATTACTCTAAGTACCTATTCATCAGAATTTTAAAATGCATTTAAATAATAAGATCTTCATTTACAAGGCAATATTATAGGCACATAGAATAACAAAGCCACAGTATTTATAGTAAATGCTTTAATAATGGAATGTGTAGTGAAAAGCTTCTAGTGAATTCCTCTATCCATTCTCCTAATAGATTCAATGCTGTCATATGCCAAGAAAGCTCTTGTAATACAATTTAAACAAAACAAAGCACTTTTAAAAATTTACTTTTTAAAGAATATTTAGTTTACTAAGTTGTATCCGTTCTTTGCATTATAGATACTGCTTTTAATTCGTATCTGACAAGCATTTTCAGTATTACTCATGATGAAACTAATAATTTTTTGCATACTGAAGGTCAGCACCTTTGCTGAAGTTTGCAGTCAAACTCCTCAAGAAAAAGATAACTACACCAATGAGGACTGCATAATTCATTACAGACTTACAATTAATAAAATGACTAATGAAGATTAAAGTAACGTTTCTTCTGCCACATACGCTGGTGCAGAGTTAGATTCTATTAGATCGAAGCTGGAATGTCAGAGTCACTCTTTTAAGTGCTAGATTTTCATTCCTGCTAGGCCCACCATGTAGACTGATTTTCACTGCTTCACAGCCTCTTATTACACTTTTGGCATTGAGAGGCAACTCTGATCACGAGCATTTACCCTTCCACTGTGGTTGGCATAGGGTGTGAATCCCAGCATGGATTTCTCTTGGCCTTTACCCAAAAAGATTTTGTTCTACAAGTGGCAAAACATCCTATTCTCAGCTACATGGCTCCAAAGCATGCACATGGGAATAGGAGCCATGGCAAGCTGTTCTGAACAAGGACTTTTCGCTAATGAGTTAATTCACTGAACCCTCAATATCTAGACCGTAAAAAAAGCAAGCCAGATGTTTGAGTCCTGCTGCTTCTGTCTTTCAATCCCATTTAATTTTGTCTTTTACTTTTTGCTATGGTAAGACTCAACTGTTTTTACAAAAATTGAATAAAACAAACAAATACGTACTTACTTGACTACCCTAGAATGATAATGAAATAAACAGTTTATAAACTCAAAACCTCCATTTAAAAGCAGAAACTATTCAGTAAATACACTGCTTAATAGATGTGTTCTGCTCTGGGTACTGAGAGAATTAATACACATATTAGTTAGATCACAGAAAATCACAGTAAACAATTTCCATATCTGAGGTTACTTTTTAACTTAAGATGAGAAGAACTGAATCCCCACAATAAGTAAATTCTACACATTTTACTGAAACATTAATTTATCCATACCATAGAGAGATCATAGTTAAATGAACATATATTATTTTAGAAGACAGAGTAGAAACAATAATGGCTGTATTACTGTTCTCAAGATATTTCCATTCTAGACAGAAAGAGATATAGACACATGTTTTCAGCACAAGTAATTACAGAAGTTCCGAGGAGGGAGAGAATACTGGTGTCAGGAGTGTTACAAAGAAGTGTCATCATGTGGAAGAATGATTTCAGAATAAGAGATGAAGAATAGCTCAAAAGGGGTAGAGTAAAAGCAATTACTAAGGGATGAACTAGTGACATACTATTAATTAGAAAATATAATCTGACAAATGCATTTTAGTGGAAACTAAACTATATAATAAAATTGGAATTTTGAAAGAAAATGGAGGATGATATATTTAAAGACTGGTGAAGAGTACAACCTGACTAAGGGGATCTTTAAAAGTTAAACTAGAAGAGGAAATTGGGGTATTCTCTGAAGTCCCACTGAGAAATTGATATCCTTCAAGTGAAGTCACTAAAGGTTTCAAGAAGAATGATAAACATGAACAATAACTGCAGAGAATGGATAGGATGAGGAAAAGCTATCGACAGTTGTGATAGATCAGATTCTAATTAATTAACTGACAATGGAAGGATGAAAATTTGAGTCATGGAACAAAAAGGTTACAGAAGAAATTAGGTAGGGGAGACGGCTTCAAGATGGAGGAAGAGTAAGACGTGGAGATCACCTTCCTCTCCACAAATACATCAGAAATACATCTACATGTGGAACAACTCCTACAGAACACCTACTGAACACTGGCAGAAGACCTCAGACCTCCCAAAAGGCAAGAAACCCCCCCATGTACCTGGGTAGGGCAAAAGAAAAAAGAAACAGAGACAAAAGAATAGGCACGGGACCTGACCAGTAGGAGGGAGCTGTGAAGGAGGAAAGGCTTCCTCCACACACTAGGAAGCCGCTTCGCGGGCAGAGACTGCAGGTGGTGGAGGGGGAAAGCTTCGGATCCGCGGGGGAGAACACAGCAACAGGGGTGCGGAGGACAAAGCGGGGAGATTCCCGCACACAGGATTGGTGCCGACCAGCACTCACCAGCTTGAGAGGCTTGTCTGCTCACCTTCCGGGGCGGGCAGGGGCTGGGAGCTGAGGCTTGGGCTTCGGAGGTCAATTCCCAGGTAGAAGACTCGGGTTGGCTGCGAGAACACAGCCTGAAGAGGGCTAGCGCGCCACAGCTAGCTGGGAGTCCCAGAAAAAGTCTGGAGCTGCCGAAGAGCCAAGAGACTTTTTCTTCCCTCTTTGTTTCCTGGTGCGCGAGGAGAGGGGATTAAGAGTGCCCACTTAAAGGAGCTCCAGAGACGGGCGCGAGCCATGGCTGTCAGCGTGGACCCCAGAGACTGGCATGCGATGCTAAGGCTGCTGCTGCCGCCACCAAGAAGCCTGTGCGAGCACAGGCCACTCTCCACACCTCCCCTCCCAAGAGCCTGTGCAACCCGCCACTGCCAGGGTCCCGAGATCCAGGGACAACTTCCCTGGGAGAATGCACGGCGCGCCTCAGGCTGCTGCAACGTCACTCTGGCCTCTGCCACCACAGGCTCACCCTGCATCTGTACCCCTCCCTCCCCCCAGCCTGAATGAGCCAGAGCCCCCAGATCAGCTGCTCCTTTAACCCCACCCTGTCTGAGCAAAGAAGAGATGCCCTCAGTTGCCCTATATGCAGAGGCGGGTCCAAATCCAAACCTGAACCCCAGAAGCTGTGCGAACAAAGAAGAGAAAGGGAAATTTCTTCCAGCAGCCTCAGGAGCAGCAGATTAAACCTTGACATCAACTTGATGTACCCTGCATCTGTGGAATACATGAATAGACAACGAATCATCCCAAAATGAGGAGATGGAATTTGGGAGCAACAATATATATATATTTTTCCCTTTTTCTCTTTTTTTGAGTGTGTATGCTTCTGTGTGTGATTTTGTCTGTATAGCTTTGCTTTTACCATTTGTCCTAGGGTTCTGTCTGCCCTTTTTTTTTGTATAGTTTTTAGTACTTGCTATCACTGATGGATTTGTTTTTTGGTTTGGCTGCTCCCTTCTTTCTTTTTCTTTCTTTATTACTTTAAAAAATTTTTTTATAAAATTATTTTTAATTTTTATTTTAGTAACTTTACTTTATCTTACTTTATTTTATTTTATCTTCTTCTTTCTTTTTTCCCCCCTTTTATTCTGAGCGATGTGCATGACAGGCTTTTGGTGCTCCAGCCAGACATCAGGGCTGTGCCTCTGAGGAGGAAGAGCGAAGTTCAGGACACTGGTACACAACAGACCAAGCTCCAGGTAATATTAAATGGCAAAAATCTCCCAGAGATCTCCATCTCAATGCCAAAACCCAGCTCGACTCAACGACCAGCAAGCTACAGTGCTTGACACCCTATGCCAAACAGCTAGCAACACAGGAAGACAACCCCATCTGTTAGCAGAGAGGCTGCCTAAAATCATAGTAAGTTCACAGACACCCCAAAACACACCACCAGACGTAGACATGCCCACCAGAAAGACAAGATCTAGCCTCATCCACCAGAACACAGGCACTAGTCCCCTCCACCAGGAAGCCTACACAATCCACTGAACCAAACTCAGCCACTGGGGACAGACACCAAAAACAACGGGAACTACGAACCTGCAGCCAGCGAAAAGGAGACCCCAAACACAGTAAGGTAAGCAAAATGAGAAGACAGAAAAACACACTGCAGATGAAGGAGCAAGATAAAAACCCACCAGACCTAACAAATGAAGAGGAAATAGGCAGTCTACCTGAAAAAGAATTCAGAGTAATTATAGTAAAGATGATCCAAAATCTTGGAAATAGAATGGAAAAAATACAAGAAACATTTAACAAGGACCTAGAAGAACTAAAGAGCAAACAAACAGTGATGAACAACACAATAAATGAAATTAAAAGGATCAATAGCAGAATAACTGAGGCAGAAGAACGGATAAGTGACCTGGAAGATAAAATAGTGGACATAACTAATGCAGAGCAGAATAAAGAAAAATGAATGAAAAGAATTGAGGACAGTCTCAGAGACTTCTGGAACAATATTAAATGCACCAACATTCGAATTATGGGGTCCCAGAAGAAGAAGAGCAAAGAAAGAGGCTGAGAAAATATTTGAAGAGATTATAGTTGAAAACTTCCCTAATATGGGAAAGGAAATAGTTAATCAAGTCCAGGAAGCACAGAGAGTCCCATACAGGATAAATCCAAGGAGAAACACGACAAGACACATATTAATCAAACTATCAAAAATTAAATACAAAGAAAAAATATTAAAAGCAGCAAGGGAAAACAACAAATAACACACAAGGGAATCTCCATAAGGTTAACAGCTGACCTTTCAGCAGAAACTCTGCAGGCCAGAAGGGAGTGGGAGGACATATTTAAAGTGATGAAGGAGAAAAAACTACAACCAAGATTACTCTACCCAGCAAGGATCTCACTCAGATTTGACAGAGAAATTAAAACCTTTACAGACAAGCAAATGCTAAGTGAATTCAGCACCACCAAACCAGCTTTACAACAAATGCTAAAGGAACTTCTCTAGGCAGGAAACACAAGAGAAGGAAAAGACCTACAATAACAAACCAAAAACAATTAAGAAAAAGGTAATAGGAACATACATATTGATAATTACCTTAAATTTAAATGGATTAAATGCTCCAACCAAAAGACACAGACTGGATGAATGTATACAAAATCAAGATGTGTATATACGCTGTCTACAAGAGACCACTTCAGACCTAGAGGCACATACAGACTGAAAGTGAGAGGATGGAAAAAGATATCCCATGCAAATGGAAATCAAAATAAAGCCAGATTAGCAATTGTCATATCAGACAAAATAAGACTTTAAAACAAAGACTATTACAAGAGACAAAGAAGGACACTACAGAATGATCCATGGATCAATACAAGAAGAAGATATAACAATTGTAAATATTTATGCACCCAACATAGGAGCACCTCAATCTATAAGGCAAATGCTAACAGCCATAAAAGGGGAAATCAACAGTAACACAATCAGAGTAGGGGACTTTAACACCCCAATTTCACCAATGGACAGATCATCCAAAATGAAAATAAATCAGGAAACATAAGATTTAAATGATACATTAAACAAGATGGACTTAATTGATATTTATAGGACATTCCATCCAAAAACAACAGAATACACATTCTTCTCAAGTGCTCATGGAACATTCTCCAGGATAGATCATATCCTGGGTCACAAATGAAGCCTTGGTAAATTTAAGAAAATTGAAATTGCGTCAAGTATCTTTTCTGACCACAATGCTATGAGACTAGATTTCAATTACAGGAAAAAATCTGTAAAAAATACACACACATGGAGGCTAAACAATACACTACTTAATAACCAAGAGATCACTGAAAAAATCAAAGAGGAAATCAAAAATTACCTAGAAACAAATGACAATGAAAACACAACGACCGAAACCTATGGGAGGCAGCAAAAGCAGTTCTAAGAGGGAAGTTTATAGCAATAAAATCCTACCTTAAGAAACAGGAAACATCTCAAATAAACAACCTAACTTTACACTGAAAGCAATTAGAGAAAGAAGAACAAAAAAACCCCAAAAGTTAGCAGAGGTAAGTAAAGAAATCATAAAGATCAGATCAGAAATAAATGAAAAAGAAGGGAAGGAAAAAATAGCAAAGATCAATAAAACTGAAAGCTGGTTCTTTGAGAAGATAAACAAAATGGATAAACCATTAGCCAGACTCATCAAGAAAAAAAGGGAGAAGACTCAAATCAACAGAATTAGAAATGAAAAGGGGGAAGTAAAAACTGACACTGCAGAAACACAAAGGATCACGAGAGATTACTACAAGCAACTATATGCCAATAAAATGGACAACCTGGAAGAAATGGACAAATTCTTAGAAATGCACAACCTGCCGAGACTGAACCAGGAAAAATAGAAAATATGAACAGACCAATCACAAGCACTGAAATTGAAACTGTGATAAAAAATCTTCCAACAAACAAAAGCCCCAGACCAGATGACTTCAAAGGTGAAGTCTATCAAACATTTAGAGAAGAGCTAACACCTGTCCTTCTCAAACTCTTCCCAAATATAGCAGAGGGAAGAACACTCCCCCAAACCCATTCTGTGAGACCACCATCACCCCGATACCAAAACCAGACAAAGATATCATAAGAAAGAAAACTACAGGCTAATAACTCTGATGCACATAGATGCAAAAGTCCTCAACATAATACTAGCAAACAGAATCCAACAACTTATTAAAAGGATCATACACCATGGTCAAGTGGGGTTTATCCCAGGAATGCAAAGATTATTCAGTATAAGCAAATAGATCAATGTGATACACCATATTAAAAATTGAAGGAGAAAAGTCATATGGAAATCTCAATAGATGCAGAGAAAGCTTTTCACAAAATTCAACACCCATTTATGATAAAAACCCTCCAGAAAGGAGGTGTAGAGGGAACCTACCTCAACATAATAAAGGCCATATATGACAAACCCACAGCCAACATCGCTCTCAATGGTGAAAAAGTGAAACCATCTCCACTAAGATCAGGAACAAGACAAAGTTGCCCATTCTCACCACTATTACTCAACATAGTTTTGGAAGTTATAGGCACAGCAGTCAGAGAAGAAAAAGAAATAAAAGGAATCCAAATCGGAAAAGAAGAACTAAAATTGTCACTGTTTGCAGATGACATGATACTATACATAGAGAATCCTAAAGATGTTACCAGAAACCTACTAGAGCTAATCAATGAATTTGGTAGAGTAGCAGGATACAAAGTTAACACACAGAAATCTCCTGCATTCCTATTCAATAATGATGAAAAATCTGAAAGAGAAATTAAGGAAACACTCTCATTTACCACTGCAACAAAAAGAATAAAATACCTAGGAAAAAATCCTACCTAGGGAGACAAAACATCTTTATGCAGAAAACTATAAGACACTGATGAAAGAAATTAAAGATAATACAAACAGATGGAGAAATATACCATGTTCTTGGACTGGAAGAATCAACACTGTGAAAATGATTATACTACCCAAAGCAATCTACAGATTCAGTTCAATTGTTAGCAAACTACCAATGACATTTCTCAGAGAACTAGAACTAAAAATTTTACAATAAAGAAACAAAAAACACCCCGAATAGCTAAAGCAATCTGGAGAAAGAAAAACGGAGCTGGAGGAATCAGCCTCCCTGACTTGACTATATAACACAACTACAGTAATCAAGACAATGTGGCCCTTGCACAAAAACAGAAATATAGATCATTAGAATAGGATAGAAAGCCTGGAGATTAAACCCCTGCACATATGGTCACCTTATCTTTGATAAAGGAGGCAAGAGTATACAATGGAGAAAAGACAGCCAGTTCAATAAGTGGTGCTGGGAAAACTGGACAGCTACATGGAAAAGAATGAAATTAGTATGCTCCCTAACACCATACACAAAAGTAAACTCAAAATGGATTACAGACCTAAATGTAAGGCCAGACACTAAAAAACTCTTAGAGGAAAATATAGGCAGAACACTCTATGACATAAATCACAGGAAGATCCTTTTTGACCCACCTCCTAGAGAAATGGAAATAAAAACAAAAATAAAAAAATAGGACCTAATGAAACTTAAAAGCTTTTGCACAACAAAGGAAACCTTAAATAAGACGAAAAGACAGCCCTCAGAATGGGTGAAAATATTTGCAAACGAAGCCACTGACAAAGGATTAATCTCCAAAATATATAAGCAGCTCATGCAGCTCAATACCAAAAAAAAAAGAAAACCCAGTCCAAAAATAGGCAGAAGACATAAACAGACATTTCTTCAAAGAAGATATACAGATTGCTAACAAACACATGAAAGGATGCTCAACATCACTAATCATTAGAGAAATGCAAATCAAAACTACAATGAGGTATCATCTCACACCGGTCAGAATGGCCATCATCAAAAAATCTAGAAACAATAAATGCTGGAGAGGGTGTGGAGAAAAGGGAACCCTCTTGCACTGTTGGTGGATGTAAATTGATACAGCCAATATGGAAAACAGTATGGAGGTCCCTTAAAAAACTAAAAATAGATCTACCATACAACCCAGAAATCCCACTACGGAGCATATGCACTGAGAAAACGATAATACAAAAAGAGTCATGTACCACAATGTTCACTGCAGATCTATTTACAATAGCCAGGACATGGAAGCAACCTAAGTGTCCATCGACAAATGAATGGATAAAGAAGATGTGGCACATATATACAACGGAGTATTACTCAGCCATAAAGAGAAACGAAATTGAGTTATATTTAGTGAGGTGGATGGACCTAGAGTCTGTCCTACAGAATGAAGTAAGTCAGAAGGAGAAAGACAAATAATGTATGCTAACACAAAAAAATGGCTAAAAAAAAAAAAAAAAGGTTCCGAAGAACCTAGGGGCAGGACAGGGATAAAGACACAGGCATAGAGAATGGACTTGAGGACACAGGGAGGGGGAAGGGTAAGCTGGGACAAAGTGAGAGAGTGGCATAGACATATATACACTACCAAATGTCAAATAGATAGCTAGTGGGAAGCAGCCGCATAGCACAGGGAGATCAGCTTGGTGCTTTGTGACCAACTCGAGGGGTGGGATAGGATAAGCAGGACGAGACCCAGGAGGAAGGGGATATGGGTTTATATGTATACATATAGCTGATTCATTTTTTTATACACCAGAAACTATCACACCATTGTAAAGTAATTATACTCTAATAAAGATGTTATAAAAAATCAATAAATACTGGAAAACTTAGCAGCAAATGTGGTAAGATATTGAATGAACAAACAGTTATAAACTACTTGTATCTCTGTTATTCTGAATAACATTTTTGGAAAGACAAATGGAAATGTTATAAGATATACACATACTCATACCTACTGATTCAGTTATGTTTTCCCTAAGAATTTAACTTAAAAAATAATTCAACCTAAGGAAAAAAGTTACTTTGTACATATTAAGTTTTTAAGTAAATATAAGAACCACAACTTGGAAAATTAAAATGTTAATAAATGAAATATGCTGTGGATACTGAGACTTGGAATAATTAAGGTTGTGTCAAAACATTTTTTTAAAGATCTATGAATAAAATGTAAAAGAATTAAAAACAAGAACTTTATGCCTACGACTCTAAAATGCTTGGGTGCATATGTAGGCACACTGAAGATGATGTTTCTGAATTAAAATTTTTGTGTAAAGTTTATACTAAAATTATTTTTTTCTTAAAAATAGCATTAGTTTTAATAGGGATAATAGCAGCAATAACATACTACTAATAGAAGTATCAATTATTAAAGTTCTTCTCTATTGCATGCTTTCAGTATAAGAAAACATCTGCTAGTAGAAGAGTTCAGATGGAATATTTAATATTATAAAGTACTTTGTGTATTGTGTGCATAGAAAATGGAAAATATTATTTGCACTGTATTCATGTAGTTATTTCTCCTGGCCTCTTTATGCATTCTTTCTAACACCTGCATCAAGGCTATGGTAGCCAACTGTAAAAGGTGCCAGATTCTCATCAAAGGATACTTTTTTTGTTACTTAAAAAGTTGCTGGTCCCTTCTCTTGTGGGAACTATAATCTGAACACTTAGTACTACACACACACACACACACACACACACACACACACACACACACACACACACACACCATGTAGGGTGGCAGGGTGGGTTCTCTGAATGACATACAGATTTTCTCTAAGTATCAGGTCTCTACCCTGTTGTATTTAACACAAAATTTATTACTGGCAGAAAGTTCTGGGACAAACCACTGTATAATTTCTCTAGCATTGTGGAATTATTTTTGCAAGTCCAACTGAGTCTGGGCACCTGCCTATTATACAAATTTTCTGGCATTTAAAAATTGTGCTTGCTGGGCTTCCCTGGTGGCGCAGTGGTTGAGAGTCCGCCTGCTGATGCAGGGGACGTGGGTTCGTGCCCCGGTCCGGGAAGATCCCACACGCCGCGGAGCGGCTGGGCCCGTGAGCCATGGCCACTGAGCCTGCGCGTCCAGAGCCTGTGCTCCGCAACGGGAGAGGCCACAACAGTGAGAGGCCCGCGTACCGCAAAAAAAAAATATATATATAGTCATCAGTATGGGACTGGCATAAAAACAAATGAGTAAGCCAATGGAACAAAATCAAGGGCCAGAAATAAACCCAAGCACATACGGTCAACTAATATTTGACAAGAAAGCCAAGAATACTCCGTGGAGAAAAGACAGTCCCTTCAATAATAGTGCTGGGATAACTGGATATTCACATCCAAAGAATGAAACAGGATCCATACCTTACACCACCCACAAAATATTAACTCAAAATGGATTAAACACTTAAATGTAAGACCTGAAAACATGGAAATCCTAGAAGAAAACATAGGAATAAAGCTTCTTGACCTAGGCCTTGGTAATAATTTTTAAGATACAACACCTAAAGCACAAGCAACAAAATAAAAAATAAACAAGTGGGGCTACATCAAAGTAAAAAGCTTTGCACAGCAAAGGAAACCATCAACAAAGTGAAGAGACTAGTCATGGAATGAGACAAAGTATTTGCAAACCATATATCTGATAAGGAGTTAATATCCAAAATACATAAAAAATTCATACAATAGCAAAAAAAAAATTTTTAAGTGGACAAAGAACCTGAACAGACATTTCTTCAAAGAATATATACAAAAGGCCAACAGATACATGAAAAGATGCTCAACATCACTAGTCATTAAAGAAATGCAAATTAAAACCACAAAGAACTATAACCTTATGCCTGTTAGAATGGCTGTCATCAAAAAGACAATAGATAACAAATCCTAATGTGGATGCAGAGAAATGGGAACTTTTGCACTGTTGGTTGGACTGTAAATTGTACAGCCACTATGAAAAACACTATGGAGGATCCTCAAAAAAATAAATAGAACTACAATATAATCCAGCAATTTCACTTCTCAGAATATGTCCAAGGGAAATGAAAACATTGACTTGAAAATATATCTGCACCCTCATGTTCATAGCAGCATTATTTACAATAGTCAAGACAGGGAAACAATCAAAGTGTGCATTGATGGATGAATTGATAAAGAAGCTGTGATATAAAAATATACATGGAGTATTATTCAGCTATAAAAAGGAGGAAACCTTGCTATTTGTGACAACATGGATGGATCTTGAAGACATTAGGCTAAGTTAAATTAGAGAAAGACAAATACTGTATGACGTCACATATGTGGAATCTGAAAAATAAAAATAAAAAGCCAAATATCCATAGAAAAAGAGTAGATTTGTGGTTGCTAGAGGTGGAGAGCAGGGGTAGGAGTAATTAGAGGAAGGTGGTCAAAAGGTGCAAACTTCCAGTTATAAGATAAATAAGTGCTAGAGAGCTTATGTACAACACGATGACTACAGCTAACACTGCTGTCTGATATACAGGAAAGTTGTTAAGAGAGGGAAATCTAAGATTTCTCAACACAGGGAGAATTTTTTTTCCTTTTATTCTTTCTTTGCTTTTTATTGTACCTGTATGAGAAGCTGGATGTTAACTAAACCTACTGTGGTAATCATTTCACAATACATGTAAATCAAACCATCATGCTCTACTCCTTAAACTAACACAGTGATTCATGTCAATTATTTCTCAATAAAACTGGGAAAAAACCTGTGCGGTAAAAGACACCGGCAAGAGAGTGAAGAAACAAGACACAGCCTGGGAAAAATGTCTATTTTTATCTGATAAAATGTCTTTATCTAAAACGTCTTTATCACATATCTGATAAAGGACTCATTTCCAAATATGAAAATAACTTCTAAAATTCAACAATAAGAAAAAACCTCATTAAAAAGTGGGCAAAGTTCTGAACAGACACATCAACAAACCAGATAAACACCTGCCAAATAAGCATATGAAATGTTCAATATCATATGTCATTAAAGAATTATAAATTAAAATAACAATAAGATACCACTCCACACATATTAGAATGGCCAAAATCGAAAACACTGACAACACCAGTGCTGGCAAGGTTGTGAGGTAAAAGCTACTTTCATTTACTGCTGGTATGAATCTGAAATGATATATCCACTTTATTTAAAAGACAGTTTGGCAGTTCCTAATAAACCTAAACATAGTCTTACTATACAATCAAGTAATTGTACTCCTAGGTATTTACTCGAATGAGTTGAAAACTTATGTTTACATAAAAGCTCAAACATGATTGCTTATTGCTTTATTCATAGTTGGCCAAATTTTGGAAGCAACCTAGATATCTTTCAATAGGTGAATGGATAAATGAAATGTGGTACATCCATGCAACTGAATATTACTCAATGATTAAAAGAAATGAGCTAACAAGCCTCAAAGGTGCATGGAAGTACCTTAAATACAAATGAAGAGAAAGAGTTATAGACACAGACAAATATGTGGGGTACAGATTTTTAGGGCAATTAAATTATTCTGTATAATATTGTAATGGTAGATACATTAAATTACACATTTGGCAAAACCCAAAGAAATGTACAACAAAAATGAATGAAACCAAATGTAAACTATAGACTTTAGTTAATACTAATGTATCAATACTAATTCATCAGTTATAACAAACATACCACACCAATGCAAGATGTTAATACTAAAGGGAATTTTGGAAGGGAGGAGAGAGAATACATGGCAATTTCTGTACTTTCTGCTCAAGATTTCTGTAAACTTCGAATTGCTCTAAAAAAATCTAGCCTAATTTAAAAAGGTGGGGATGGGTTAAGATGGATGTCTGGCAATGTCTGCTAAATCTGGGAATCTTGTTAAATTTCCTTTGTAATCTTAGAGGAAGAAATGATACTTACGTCTTTTTAAAAATTTTTATTTATTTATTTATGGCTGTGTTGGGTCTTTGTTGCTGTGCACGGGCTTTCTCTAGTTGCAGTGACTGGGGGCTACTCTTTGTTGCAGTGCGTGGGCTTCTCATTGCAGTGGCTTCTCTTGTTGCAGAGCACGGGCTCTAGGCACATGGGCTTCAGTAGTTGTGGCTCACAGGCTCTAGAGTGCAGCCTCAGTAGTTATGGCAAATGGGCTTAGTTGCTCTGCAGCATGTAGGATCTTCCTGGGCCAGGGATCGAACGCGTGTCCCCTGCATTGGCAGGTGGATTCTTAACCACCGCGCCACCAGGGACTAAGCTATTTACTTTCACTGAAACAATAATAACAAACCTAGCATAAATAAAAGATTTTGGAATTTATAAAGTGCTTCACTTATGCTAGTGATGACATATATCTTTCCCAGAATCCCAAAATACAGAATAGGCTTTATGCTTATTCCCATTGTAGAAAAACCTGCAGCTCTGAGAGGCTAATTAACTTGTCCAAAATACATGGTTAGCAAGGAGCAGAGCTGTCTTCTGATTTGTAACCCATACACTTTCCTCTATACCTCATTGTGAAATCACACTTTGCTTTAAATACTTCCTTAAGGAAAATAGACTGGGTGTCCTGATCACAGAATCCCTTACATACAGTTGGTTATATAGTAAATCCATATATGAAGTGGACAAGATGTAGACCACTGGCACAGTGTTGGCTGTGTCCAGGTTTACTCTAGGTCCAATGTTAGGGAAAGAAACAGAAAACAGAAATAGCCTTTGATGCTGCAGGAAGTGGCCATAGGTGGCAGTAGTTAGATTTGAGGACCACCACAGCATCTTTCATAGTCTAATGTGAAAGGTGGCAAGACCACACTTCTGATCATCTCTGACCTGTAAAGGCTGCAATGCCAACATTGCAAGGGCTGCAATGATCATCAAATTTGTAGCTTACCTCCACCAGAAAAGAGAGAGAAAATGAGTAGCTATGTTCACTTTCTTGTAGCCATATGTTGCATATATCCTTGACAAATGTGTTTGTTAATTTGATAGTAAGTCAAAGTGAAAACAGCTTTTAAACTAGGCCAAGTTCTTTGAAACTTTGAAAATGCTTGGTCACTTAATGTTGCTCAATTTTATTTCAAGTCAGAGATCACTAGTATTTACAATTCAGCCTGCAGAGCATCAGTTAGACTAAAAAGCTGTCCAGATAAGATTGATTATGAATTAGAATTCTACTTCTTGTACGTTCCATGTAGTGAATGATAGGAGCAAAGCATGAATGGAAAATACCTTTTTCACTCTGTTCATTAAAGAAGGAAACTGTCAATAAATAAATTGAAAAAAAAATCTATGTCCTCAAATTTTGAGAAAATTGGACAATGAATATTTATTGACAATAAAGATTGAGCTGTTTGCCTAGATTCCAGATAAACAGAGGTTCTGGAGTCTAAAGTAAAATGTACTAATACTGTTTTAACCTTTCAGAATAAAGACACTAGCAGAAAAACACTGGATCCTGGAAACAGCAACATAATCAGTACATGATGCAATCTCTTTTATGTCTAAGTGTCATAAACTAAACATTATTTTCTGTCTGTATCTCTTAAAGAGGCTTAGAATGTTCCTGCCCTGAATACTGATTTCTAACAAGTTGGAAATTTGGGTCCTGCCAGTTCCTAATTCTCACACAGTTTGAATGTGTGCTCAGACATAGATTCTGTTAATAATCTTAACTGGATTCATAAAGTGGAGAGAAGACTAGATCAAACTCATCATTCTTTGTTTTCTTGGCTCAAAAATAACAGCAACTGTCACTGTTGGAAAAATACAAGTATATGTAAGGAAAATTGAGGTTTTACATTAAACCAATAATTAATTTCTTTCCTATTGCTAAAAATTCACAGTTATATACAAATTCTGATAAATATTTCACCATTTGTTCTTCCAAAGGAAAGTAGTGATGCTGAGTGCTTGGCCTGGACATTCTGGAATATGAATATTTTACTGTATCTGGATCTAAGTGGCAGATCTGGAAATAAGACAAATACCCACAGGGGCAGGATAGATGTATTTCTTGTGCTACATTTTCATTCTCTTCCCAACCCTCATGCTAGTGTCAGTTCATAACACTTAATCACATCCTTTGACAGATGGTTTGATTTTGTTGTTGTTGCTGCTGTTGTTTATAATTATCATTCAAAACAATTAAAAAAGAATTCGTTGTATGTATGAATTAAAAATAGGCACTCATTCATCCAATAGTTCATTAGGATTACCATGTAGCAGGCATAGAGCTTGGTGAAAGAATGCTTCATTGAGTGAAATAAGCTCATTTTTTACCTCATTTGTGCATGAATGATACGGTTTTCTTTTTGTTTTGTTTTTTGATAGTAAGGATTTTTTTTTTTTTAATTTTAGGAGCCATGGGGAAAAGAAGGAAGGGGATTCATTCATTCCTCCATCTGGAGAGTCAATAAATAGCATGTTTCTAACCCTTGCTCTGCCACTAACAGGCTATGTAAACCTTGGGCAAGTTATATGATCATTCTTGGTCTCAGTTTAGTCATCTGCAAAACTGCCATAATAACAGATGTAACATCTAGGTTTGCTGTAGGAATTAAATGAGTCAATTCATGTTAACTGATTAGATTTGTGTGTGGCATTTGTTGTTAACAGTTTAGCTATTACTATTCACTTGTCAAAATATTCATTATATGTTTCAATACAGTGTGCAAAAAAAAGGCAATAGCAATTATTCTAACCTAATAATTAATTACATGGTATTAGGTAGTTTGCTTAGACCTTGACATACATTACTTAACTTCACCCACAACATAGTGGAAGACATTGTTATCCTCATTTAGAACTGAACTGAGACACAGGGAAGTTAATCTGTGAGCAAATATTCAGACTATGATTATGTGATTTCAAAGTCCAGATTAAGATAAAGATATGCCCTACTGAATCTTAATATTAGAAAAGCTATGCTTCAGCAGAGGACAACAGAAACATGAATAATAGTACAATATGATAAGAACTATACTAAGAGTATATGCATGAGGTGTCTTCAGAACACAGAATACAGGAATTAAATTTCTCTCCAGTGGGGCTTGGATGGTCTCTTGGGTTCTGGAACTGTGTCTGAACAGAGTATGTCAAATAATGTCAAACAGAACATTACACTATTGTTTTTACTAACATTTTCTCAGCATATGGACTAAAGATATATAGCTAGGAATCTTTGCATCATTTAGTGGTCAGAGGTAATATTTTTGATAACACAAGGAGGCAAACAAATATATTCTAATTAATAGAGCAATTGAGTAAATTCTACCTGAAAAAGCTAAAGAAAGACATGAATAATTTTTCTAAATGTCACAGCTTCATATTCTAATATCACCCAGCCTCACTACAACGTTTCAATCCTGCACATCCTTTTTGGCTCATGTATCATTTTTACTTCATACTTGGATTATTTTATAAACTTCCAAAATTGATCTTCCTGTTGCAAATATCACCCATTTCAATTCACTGCAGCTGAGGTGACATTTCTAAAATGAAAATCTGACCATATTAACTTAAGACTTAAAAATGTAATAATACAATTTCCCATTGTCTACAGAATAAAGTTTCAACAAGATGGTAGGACTTTCAAAATTCATAATCATCTTTCCATTTTCTACCTGTTCAGATGCTCTCCTCTCATTACACATGTAGGCTCTATGTTTCACCCATAACAAATGACATTCAGTTCCTGAAATATTTAACTTGTTGTTATCATGTAGCTCAGTGCATGGCACATGACACTTAATAAATATTTTTGGCTGAAGGGATGGGAATTTAAGAAAAAAGAATGAGGGAGATTAGCTCAAGATGGCAGAGCAGCAGGATGTAAGCTCACCTCTTCTTACGAAAACACCAAAATCACAATTAACTGCAAAACAGCCATCGGAAAAAAATGCTGAAACCTATCAAAAAAGATATCCTACACCCAAAGAAAAAGAAGAAGCCACAACAAGGTGGTAGAAGTGGTGCAATCATGATAAAATCAAATACCAAACCCACCGGGTGGGTGACCCACAAACTGGAAAACATTATACCACAGAAGTTCTGATATAGAAGTGAAAGTCCTGAGCCCCAGCTCAATCTTCCCAGCCTGGAGGTCTGGCAATGGGAGGAGGAGACCCCAGAGAATCTGGCTTTGAAGGCCACCAGGTTTTGTTTGCAGGAATTCCACAGGACTGGGAGAAACAGCAACTCCATTCTTGGAGGGCACACACAAGGTCTTGTGTGCATCAGGATGCAGGGAAAAAAAGCAGTGACCTCATAAGAGACTGGGCCAGACTTACCTGCTAGTATTGGACAGTCTCCTGAGGAAGCAGGTGGTGGCTGTGGCTTTCTGCAGGGACAAAGACACTGGCAATGGCAGTTCTTGGGAGTACTCATTGGTGTAAGACCTCCTGGAGTCTGCTATTTTCTCCTCAAGACCTAGCCCCACCCAACAGCCTGTAGGCTCCAGTGCTGGGATTCCTCAGGCTGAACAAACAACAGGACAGGAACACAGCCCCATCCATCAGCACATAGGGTGCTTAAAGTCTTCCTGACTACACAGCTGCCCACTAAACACACCCCCTGATACGGCCTTGCTCACCAGAGGGACAAGACCCAGTTCCATCCACCAGTGGGCAAGAACCACTCCCTCCCATCAGGAAGCTTGCACAAGCCTCTTAGACTGCCTCATCCACCAGAAGACAGACAGCAGAAGCAAGAAGAAGTATAATCCTGAAGCCTGCAGAATAGAAACCACAATCACAGGAAGTTAGACAAAATGAGACAGCAGAGGAATACATCACAGATTAAAGAACAAGATAAAACTCGAAAAGAACAACTAAGTGAAGTGGAGATAGTCAGTCTACCAGAAAAAGAATTCAGAGTTATGACAGTGAAGATGATCTAAGATCCCAGGAAAAGAATGGAGGCACAGATCTAGAAGATGCAAGAAATGTTTAACGAAGACCTAGAAAAACTAAAAAAGAAACAAACAGAGATGAACAATACAATAACTGAAATGAAAAATATATCCTAGAAGGAATCAAATCCAGGAAGCACAAAGAGTCCCAGGTAGGATAAACCCAAGGAGGTACATGCCAAGATCTATAGTAATCAAACTGACAAAAATGGAAGACCAAAAACACTAAATGCAACAAGGGAAAAGCAACAAATAATATATACCGAAATTCCTGTAAGGTTATCAGCTGATTCCTCAGCAGAAACTCTGCAGGCCAGAAGGGAGTGGCACGATATATTTAAAGTGATGAAAGGAAAGAACTTGCAACCCAGAATACTCTACCCAGCAAGGCTCTCATTTATAATAGATTCGACGAAGAAGTCAAAAGATTTACAGACAAACAAAAGCTAAAAGAATTCAAGACCACCAGACCAGCTTTGCAACAAATGCTAAAGAAACTCCTCTAAGTGGAAAAGAAAAGGTCACAACTTAAACAAAATTGTGAATGGAAAAGCTCACTGGTAAATGCAAACATACAGTAAAGTTAGGAAATCATCTGCACACAAATGTGATATCAAAACCAGCAACTGTGAGAAGACAAGAGCACAAATGCAGGATACTGGAAATGCATTTGAAATTAGAAGACCAGCAACTCAAAACAATGTTGTTTAACTTTGTTATAAAGCAGAAACTAACACACCATTGTAAAACAATTATACTCCAATAAAGATATTAAAAAAAATGTTGTTTATATATATGTTGCTATATCCAAACCTCATGGTAACTGCAAACCAAAAATCTACAATAGATGCACATGCAAAAAAGAAAAAGGAATCCAAACACAACAGTAAATTTAGTTACAAGAGAATAAAAGAGAAAGGGAAGAAAAAAGACCTACAAAAACAAATCCAAAACAATTAACCAAATGGCAGTGAGAACATACATATTGATAATTACCTTAAACATAAACTGATTAAATTCACCAACCAAAAGACATAGACTGGCTGAATGAATAAAAAAAAGACTCATATATACACTGTCTACAAGAAACAATTCAGATAAAGGGACACATACACTGAAAGTGAGGAGATGGAAAAAAGTATTCCATGAAAATGGAAATCAAAAGAAAGCTGGAGTAGCAATTCTCGTATCAGACAAAATAGATTTTAAAATAAAGACTGTTAGAAGAGACAAAGAAGGATGGAAATCAGAAGAAAGCTGGAGTAGCAATTCTCAAATCAGACAAAATACATTTTAAAATAAAGACTGTTATAAGAGACAAAGAAGGACACTACATAATGATCGAGGGATCAATCCAAGAAGAAGATATAACAATTATAAATATATATGCACCCAAGATAGGAGTACCTCAATAAATAAGGCAAAAGCTAACAGCCATAAAGGGAGAAACTGAAAGTAACACAAGAACAGTGGGGGACTTTGACACCCTACTTTCATCAATGGACAGATCATCCAGACAGAAAATCAATAAGATAACACAGGCCTTAAATGACACATCAGATGAGATGGACCTATGATATTTATAGAGCATTCCATCCAAAAGCAGCAGAATACACATTCTTCTCAAGTGCACATGGAACATTCTCCTGGATTGATCACATGCTAGGCCACAAAGAAAGGCTCAGTAAAGTTAAGAAAATTGAAATTTTTATCAAGCATCTTTTCTGACCACAATGCTATGAAATTAGAAATCAACTATAAGAAAAGAAAACTGTAAAAAACAAAAACACATGGAGGCTAAGCAACATACTACTAAACAACCGGTGGATCACTGAAGAACCCAAGGAGGAAATAAAAAAAAATTACCTACAGACATATAAAAACAAAAGCATGATGATCCAAAACCTATGGGATGTGGCAAAAGCAGTTCTAAGAGGGAAGTTTATAGCAATACAATCTTACCTCAGGAAACAGGAACAACCACAAAAACCACTTAAACTTACAACTAAAGCAACTAGAGAAATAAGAACAATCAAAACCCAAAGTTAGTAGGTGGAAGGAAATCATAAAGGTCAGAGCAGAAATAAATGAAATAGAGATGAAGAAAACAATAGAAAAGATCAATGAAACTAAAAGCTGTGTTCTCTGAAAAGATAAACAAAATTGATAAACCTTTAGCCACACTCATCAAGAAAAAATGGGAGAGGGCTCGAATCAATAAAATTAAAAATGAAAAGGAGAAGTTACAACTGACACCACAGAAATACAAAGGAGCATAAGAGACTACTACAAGTAACTATATGCCAATAAAATGGACAAACTGGAAGAAATGGAGAAATTCTTAGAAAGGTACAATCTCCCAATACTGAAGCAGGAAGAAATAGAAAATATGAACGGACAAATCACAAGTAATGAAACTGTGATTAAAAAACCCCAACAAACAAAAGTCCAGGATCAGATTGCTCCACAGGTGAATTCTATCCAACACTTAGAGAACAGTTAACACTTATCTTTCTCAAACAATTCCAAAAATTGCAGAAGAAGGAACACTCCCAAACTCATTCTATGAGGCCACCATCACCCTGATACCAAAACCAGACAAAGATACCATAAAAAAGAAATTTACAGGCCGATATTACTGACAAACATAGACACAAAAATCCTCAACAAAACATTAGCAATCTGAATCCAACAATACATTAAAAGGATCATACACCATGATCAAGTAGGATTTATCCCAGGGATGCAAGGATTTTTCCATATCTGCAAATCAATCAGTGTGATACACCACACATCAACAAACTGAAGAATAAAAACCATATGAACTTCTCAATAGATGCAGAAAAACCTTTTGACAAAATTCAACACCTATTTATGATAAAAACTCTACAGAAAATGGGCATAGAGGGAACCTACCTCAACATAATAAAGACCATACTTGACAAACCTACAGCTAACATCATACTCAATGGTGAAAAGCTGAAAGGCTTTCCTCTAAGATCAGGAACAAGACAAGGATGTCCACTTGTGCCAGTTTTAGTCAACAGAGTTTTGGAAGTCCTAGCCTTGGTAATCAGAGAAGAAAAAGAAATAAAAGGAATCCAAATTGGAAAAGAAGTAAAACTGTCACTATTTGCAGATGACATGACACTATACATAGAAAATCCTAAAGATGCTGCCAGAAAATGACTAGAGTTCATCAGTTAATTCAGTAAAGTTCTCGGTCACAAAATTAATACATGGAAATCTATCGCACTATTATACACTAACAAGGAAAAAATCAGAAAAAGAAATTAAAGAGACAATGCCATTTAGCATCACATCAAAGAGAATAAAATACCTAGCAATAAA